>NW_020170425.1:306015-375939 GCF_000524195.1 Echinococcus granulosus | reverse complement strand
TTATTTCAACGACCATGATTTTTAAAAAGGTTTTTTGCGACTAGTATGCTACTTAAACTGCCTTGACTTATTTGGTATCCGAAGATTAAAGGCCAAAAATTCGAATTGAGGTATTCGATTGAAGGACTCGAACAAATTGTCGTTAAACCTTAATGGCTTGAACGCTATTTACTTACTTTTTCGTTTCCGATTTCCTTTGGAAGTAATGATAGATTTCTCTACAATTCTTCTGATATGGGACTGATAAGAGTGAAAAACAAAGTCCAAAATGTCGTAAGAAAATTTTTGCTTAATCCGCGTTTTAATTTATCATTACATCAATTTCCAAAATGGGCATCAAAACCAAAATTCAAAACTCTATTTTTAGAAACACGTATTTAACTTCGGCTCTATTAATTTCTACAGTGACTTAATAATCACACAATTTCACCTGTAACTTTGGCTAAGTGTAGGGAAACCAGGTAAAAAATGGAGGTTATTATAAATTTACAACAAAGTCGTAAAATCAAAAATGTGAGCTTGCGTAGATCTAATCGATTGTAATGTTTCTGGTGAATAAGTTTTTATACGTCACAAAGCGAAAACCCCACCGCTGGTAGCCGGTACTTTACGAGCTTACACGCATCACATTGAAGACAAACAAAATTTAGATATTATAATCCAATCCATATTTTTGACTTAACAAAATGTGTTGAAAACGGGGGCATTTAAGCTGTGAATATAGGTCTTATTAAGTTAATATAGAGATGATAAATGAGCCAAAGAACAAATCATAATTCAACTTTCATCGAGAGGTGCATGCCAACGGTCATCAGGTTTTGGATTGTTTTCAAGATAAATTATTCCCCAATCCGATTTTCTTCACAAAAGGAAATGCTAGACACAAAGGTGTAACTTAAGGTAAGTTGTTTAAACAACGTAGCATAAATAATACATTTTCAGAATCATGCTTCACTCAAAGAAATAGACAAATTTAAAGTTTTTTAGGAATTTTTTACTCATACTGGAGTATTGATCAGATTTTTGTACTGACCGCAACTGGGAACATCCAGCCAACACTTTAGCCGTTTTTGGCCAACTCTCCAGGATCCTCGTAGCTTGCGAAAAGCTATTCCACTAAAGAGTAGCTTACAACACTGAAATAAGAGACAACTCCAAAGGATCGCTCTCAAGGGTTTCTCCCTTCAACATAACTACCGCCAGTGAATGTCTCCAGAAAACTTTAGCTAGTTCACGCTCTACATCCGTAAAATACCTGATTTTATGGAACATTTCAGGCTATTACCTAGCTTCTTGAAAAGCCAAGTTAGATACACAAGAGCGAATAAAAGCAAACTATTATTCCACCTCATGATGATGAAAATATTTAAAGTGCCAAAAGCACCACGAAGATACGCACCAACGTGAATTGGCGTTTTAAAAAGTGCTTGATTTTCTTTTTGTGATTGTATTCAAACAGCGCTTTGTGGAGATGCAGCTGAGATCATATGCAACAATACAACGGCATTTTTAGATAATATCTCGGTCTTTTGTTGATGACAGAGAGGTTCATTGCTTAAAATTTTATTTTCTACACAATCAAAAGCAAAATTTCAAATTCCCTTTTTATAGCTTATGCATTTCAAAGGACTCAGTTATTTGTGTGCAGAGTATCAGAAGCTGCAAATGCCCAACAAAGAAATTTTTACGTATTTCTGCAAATTTGGTGCTTTAAACTCCTGAAGTTTAAACCCGAAATCATCTCTCCGGCGATAGTGTCTGAAGTAAAAATGCTCCGGAAAATAGTTTACTCAACGTTCTGGCAACTAAAGGCAAGGGTAAGCCATCTCAATGTTAAATTTAAAGGGATCAAGCTTTTTAAAATAGATACAAAGTATAAGCATGTTTAATCAATTTTTAAGTCAAAATTTACTTCTCTATACAAAGCATGTAGAAAAGTGGTTATTAATGGATCAGTGACAGGGGAAGTATCTCTATAACTTTGGACATGCTTTAAATTAAGGAGAATGAATATAAATCGCCTTAAAAAACATGTTCGATGATAAATTTAAAAGAGATTACCTCACTCTAAGTTTAAATATTCACATTCTGTCATCAGAAATGGGATAAGATTAGGTCAGGAAATTTGTTTGTTTAATTAAGTATTAGATAAATATTTTTCTTCATACTTTCACTAGCGCCCTTATGAAGCTCAGCAGTATCATTCATTTAGAGCAGGAGGTAGCTGGGTTCCTGTTTACAGTTAGCTACCAAAACCGCTGTGCTTGCTGTATGTAAAGAAGTTATAAAATTGTTCGGAACTCAGACCTAGATTTCCAGCACATATTAACATATAAAGCTAAAATTAGATACCTATTTCTTTCGTTTAGGCGTGTTAAGCAACTACAGCATCAGGATGCGGTGCGTTTTTTTCTTATTTGACATTCTCTCATCGTGCTCAGATGAATGGTGACAATTTGGGATATCATGGATCTACTGGTTGTTCAGATTACGTACTTTGTTAAACAAACCAATAAAAATAGGTTTCTAGTTAAGGAATTTGAGGAAAAGAATTATGCGTAAGGGTGAAACAAACATCACTCAAGTGATAGATAAGAGCGAAATAAATGACGATGTGTCATATCCTAGGTACAGTTTTATTCAACTCACGACAGGTTCATAAACTGTAATGATCTGTACAGCCTTGTCAGTGACACACTGATTGGTTTGTTCTCGCTCGGGTAGCTCTGATGGCGTATCAAAAAATTGGGTCCGTGTAAACTTTGGAATTTCGAGAAGTTCTCGAGGTGAGAGTTTGCTGTCCGGCTGGGCCGCGTAGATGCAATTCTCACTCTCGCGCCCTATTTCGCCTGGAATGTAGCTGTTCCGTGTGGTGATTGCTGACGCCAGCGTCAGTCGACTGTTATAGCCTGCCAGGGACACGGCGTAGAAGAGACAAACTGCAAAATACATCACTACCGAGTGAATTCGGGAGACGACTCGGGTCTCGTTCCAAGAAATTGATAAAATCCACAGACATATGGCGAATGCAGCGAGGAGAGAGCAGATTAATTGTAGTTTAGTAACTATTGGCGAAGAGAATAGGGCTACCGCAGTCGAACCAGCTCCATAGGAAACAGAGGTACTTAAAGTGGATTGAGTATTATCTTTTGGACTGGTTCTTACTTTTGAGTATTCATGCTGACAAGCATAACTTGGCACAACTCGAGATATCGAGGGCAGATGTAATCGGTGTCCTTGAAATTTCCAAATCCGAGTTCCTATTGTGATCACTGCAAAGAGCACAGGCAACACAGAGGTTAGAGCTCTTAAAAGTTGACTCCTGTTGTGAGATGACTTAATCTCGGTCGGTATTTCGTGCAGAAATACCAGCTGCAACGTGTTTAGTGCGATTCCACAAACCCACGGAATACAATGGGCCAGAAAGGAGAGAAAGACCGAGTTTTTTTGGCTCTTAAAGAGGCTTGCCCATGGCTCTGTTCTGTTCACTCCAGGTTTTAGAATGCGCAAAAACATAATCAGAAGTGTGTTTATAAATCCAACGAAGATCCAAAAGACGGACGTGCAAATATCAAGCACTGGTATGGCAATGTTACAGAAATTACTCATTTGACGGGGAGATAGGCTTACGAAGGAAACAGTTCCTCTAGATGTGGCCTGTAAGAGAAGAAATGCAAGCGAACATGCAGTGGCGTGTACGTTAAGTCCACAAATAAGGCTACACCTGACAGCAAAAATCCCTCTCTGAGGTTGTGTCCGGTTTTTCCAACGCTTGCTGCAAAGGAGAGTCAGCCAGATACTTGATAGTGACCCAAACAGTAGTCCACCACAAACAAAGGCAATAAATTCGTATAGAGGAAGCAGCGGTAGGACTTGAAGACGAGTGCACGGGCGCAAAGAGGGTCCAACTTTGTGTCGAGAGTTTTGACTTTGTATTGTCGGAATGGGACTCTGTGAAGTATCGGCATCAGGTTGTTCCAATAGCGGAGCGTCGGCAGACAGATGCCAGTAAGAGGTGAAGTTTTCACCTGAGGTGAAATTAGTTAATGCCGTGCCATTAAATGAGCTTTGTTGAATTTTTTCTTGGTTGTAGAGGGTGGCATCATCGTTGGACAGCAATCGGTTTATGTCATGCTCGATGTCCCACCTGCTCTGCTCCGACTGAGAGCAAAGGGGCTTTGAGCAGAGTAGGAGTAAGAAAGGAAGAAAAAAGTTAGGTGGATGGAAGACACGAGGTTTCATTATTTTTCTACATGTCGTGATGTAAGCATTGCGCGTAATCTGATGTGTGCAGTCAGCGCACTCATCCCGGGTAGTCTGATGCATTCCAACTGGACCAACCGTGCCGACCCAGTTATGTCGACCAATCAAAATATTTCAGGAAGTGGAAAGTGGCAAAGCTATTAATTAAAAGTAGAATTTTCATTAAGAAATGCCTTTTAATATGCCACATAGAAAATCGAAGAACAAAGCTCTATTTTATGCTTACTTTGCTTGGAATAGTTAAAACCATGGTTCTGTAAAACAAAATGTTGTCACTTTCTATCTAGCGTCGAGGGTAGTATTAATCTTCGCCTTTTGGGCTAGGCCTTTATTATCAAAAGGAGAAATCTAGATTGTTCTTTAAAATAAACAAAATCAACCGTCATAATCAGATGGCATTTCTAATTAACAATGAGGATAAATTGCTTAAAGTTAACCAGTCACAGCCACTGCAGATTTTGTTAATCGGAGGTGTTTCAGTCTGCAAGTGCTTTTTCGGCTCTACGTTAGGATAATTTGATTTCGCAAGATTCAAGACAAAGTGCTGTGGTCTCTCAGGTCTCTTGGTAGTAATAGGAATTTTAGAACAAACTAAATTTCCTATTACGGAACGTAAGGCGGCTTACAATTTAAAGAATAAACTAAATAAAATTGTTAGGGATTGAATAGCACTACAACACGTCGGAAAAATTATCTTAACAATCATTGACACAGTCTTTTGTTCATTAGCTTAATGACGGCCATGTGAAATTCTACTTATATGCATATTATAATTGATAAACTAAATTTAAATATATATTTACTTGGAAGATTAAAAACATGCGGACATCGAGGTTTCTGGGGTCAAGCTTCTCTATGGCAAGAATGGAAGAGATTTTAATAAATCAGGAGAATTTGACGGTGCCATTACCATCATACAATTAGTCGCTAGACCTTAAAGTACGTGGAAAGGCACACATCAAATCCATTTACATATTTTTGTTACCGAGGTATCTGGAAAACTAATAGCTACTGTAATTGGTACATTTCACAACTATCACCAAATCGTAATGGTATAGTACCTTTTAGATCGGTGTTATTCAGTCAGCGCCATTCCCTTTTCTTTCCAGTTTGGATGAAATATTACGTAACTGTTATAAAACCATATTCTCGCAAATAGATGGTTCATTTAAATTTATTGCAAATATAATTCCCTGACAAATGAAATTTGGGGGTTAATTGCTTTGCGAAATTGACTACTTTTAGAGAATATACATGCGAAATGAAATTTAGCAAATGTATTGATATTAATAAATGCAGTAATGATTTTCAGGGGAACTTTTATGTAGTTCCTCATGACTAGACTAAATACCAGACAAATTCATGCAACTTTGCTGTCGTTTAAAACGGCACCTTCCTCCTAATGTTAAATAGTGAATTTCGATGCTTCTCTGGGTCCAAATTTAGCATCCCGAGTAGCAAGGCTACGCAGCGCATAAGATTTCTGTGTATTCTATCTACCTTTTATGCTTCAATTGTCTTTAAAAGTAAGGACAAATATTTATAAAGATAGCCAAAAAGCCACTTCCTCCAATTAAATAGGCTTCAAATACAAAACGCGCCAAAGTTGTCGTTAGGTAACGCTCTGTGACCTTATCAAGCCAAGCAGTACCCAACACTTTTCACCTATGAAAACATTACTTGGAGGCGAAAAGCAACCCCAAATATGAGCTTAGATTCCAAGACCTGCATACTTCATCCAGTCTAGAAGTTTCAATAAGACTTTGTGCGCAACCGTAAACCAATGAAAAGAAACTGCACAATTCATATCTTGTCAAATATAATGGATAGTGTTAATATGGTATGAACAATTTTGACGTTTTGATATATTTTGCACAATAGCTAGCAAAAATACGCGTTGAACATCTATCCTAGAAATTATTCTAAGCTTGAGGTGTTAAACTTTCGGAGTTTTGTACCCGATTGAGTCGAACTGTTTCCTGACCAAATTGTTTTGCATTGTCTACACTGCTTCTTTTAAGCTGAAAGAAAACATTCAACCCCTCGGTAACCAAATCTTGATTAACTTAACTTTGCAAGCAAATAAACCTAAACATTTGGCTACTGCTATGCGTATGAATCAAAGTTTAATAAATAGAGTGTATTCCACGGTAGGTGGTAAATTAGAATTTTCTCACATCTGGTACCCTAAAACAGCTATTAATAGCCAGAGTTAATGTCCCTTGACTCTTATGCTGGTGTATATTCCTAATCAAACAATATCTTTAAATAAAATGATTTAGTTGGTCGTTAAATATACCCAATGTTGGCTTGGTAAATAAGGGCCCAGTCCAAAACTAGTGCAGTAGATTTCTGCATTCGATTGAAATACACTATACATTCATATCTGCCTTTCATGACCAAAAGTGTATTTTGAAATTGGGATGAACTGTTCAATATAAGTATTGAGATAAGTATATTTAAATGAAATTCTTATGTTTTGCAAACAATTATTCCACTGTGGTTTCATTTCTTAAAACTTCTGATGTAAAAAAATCGTTAAATAAATAAAATTCCATCAACGATGCGATAAAAATGGGTCAGTACTGAGCGGTCTATAAGCAGTGAAAAAGTAAAAATGCGAGCTGAATTAGTGCTAATGACTACAGGTGCCTTTTGGGTCAAGACAAAGCCCACGTGAAAAAACTATTGCATATTATAGTTAATTCGAAGTAAATAAAGAAACGAAGGGGAATGCCAACATGCTCGGAGTTACCTCAGTGTTGCTGTTTGTTCCACAAGCAAAACATTAACTTTGGCATATCTATGTGCAGAAGAAAAAGGCACATCTACACACTACAGAATAAATCACTTGTGCATGTTTAAAACCCTCTATACCTCGTGCTATCACCCCGTAAGTGAACAATCTCAGCTGTTCTAATTCATCAAGACTAGGCAGCTGTCAACGCATCTATCAATTTAAGTGGTGTGAAGAAGCAGGCTTTCCGAGATCTATACTTTCGTTGATTGGCTTCTACAAAGCACATTCCACACTTTCTCCTTATCCGAAAAAAATATAAGTGTATTACGAATAGTCGGCATTATGACTCAATATTAAAAAATGCCATCAATTTTCACTTTAGGATAATATTAAAAAATATTAAAGAGCGTGAAGTTGAGGAGAAACATTTATAAATGGGAAGTTTGCCATTGACCTATTATTAGTATTTGAAGTTTTCGTTACTTTTTTGAGACGTTACTACCATTATTTGCGCTATAATACACATAATGAATCTCAGTAATTCAGTACTTTAGTGGAGTTGGTACTGTTCACCATTCAAGTCATCGACAAGATTATACAAACATATAAAATTCGTTTAAACACATACGAAAGGGCAGTAGCTCCTAAAAGTGCAGATAATTTGTGGGATGGGTGTTGAGTATTATTTGTTATATTAGTATTTAACACCGTACTTACTGCAGGTTTCGTAAATGAATCATTTTGGTTAATTGGATCTAAATGATAGTTTTAAACTTCCACGTCAGTTCAGTTTTACTTATTCTTGCAAACAGCAACACCTAGACTAAAATTATGGGTATATTAGGAGGCCTTGCTAAACTAGCAGTTATATATTAGCATAAATGGGAATCATCTGACCGTGATGCGCGCGTAAGCAAAATTTTTCATTAAGTTAAATGAACGAAGACATTTTGCTTTTCAAACTTTGCACAATATTGCATTCTTTTTCGGCCATTTAACTGTCAATGTGTTTGGCTTACGGAAGTAAGTCGGTATCTGCTCAGTGTATACAACTCTTAATTGCTAATGCACTCGAGGACCACCCAAGCCCTAAATTTGATCTAACAGTTCCATAAGCATCAATAATGTGTACGAAGTTACCTTTTTCATCGCAGCTGGAAGGAAAGCATCTCTACACAATTTTTGATTAAAACGCCCATATTGTTTGCCATTCATGGGACGAGTTTGGGATCAAAGGTGCGACTCAGGGAATAATGGAGAATAATGACTATGAATTACGGGATGTTTGTATCCCCAGTACATGCGTTCTCATTTGGCTCGCTTATAGCTAGGATTGCTGCCCCATGAATGTCATTTTTTTAAGACTAGATGCTCTAGTATCACCAGCTGAAAACCTACGATGTCGTTAAATTAGAAATCCGACAAATTGTTTGTGGGTAAAATCTAAGGCCTTAATTTCCATTTTTCCATACTTTAGTTCAGATTTGCATTCGTTTTAAGCAATAAAGCCTTTCACTTTGTGATTCCCTAAAAATGAGAATTTTAGCCTAGTTTGAATATTGTAGCAGAAGTTTCACCAAAAATTTCACGAAACTATGAAGCGACTCCCCTAAACGGTTTTGATGGGAATGGAAGGCTATAATGAGGGAAAAGTGGCAGAAGCATTTTATGTCGGCAAGTGATTATTCATTTTATATTACATTCTGGTTTTCAGATGCTATATTATTACCGATCTGCTCCTTGTCTCTTTATACATCTTCAATGTCCACCCAACTGATTCCTACCGAATGCTTTCATTGTGCTTGTTTTTGGATCGAAACGCACAACCTTGAGTTGGCAAATCCTAAATGAAACGATTTGTGAAGCACTACAAGAATGACTCCTATTAGTCGTCATCTAAACTTATTGTAACTAATTATTCGGCGTTGCAATCAAACTGTTATCTGGGTGCAGGAGACAGGCAACCGACACTATGGAGCCCAGAAATAGTGAAGCATTTACTAACGGGATTAATCCTAGCCGGAATCTGGAGTGACCGGGTTAGGACTGATAGTACGTATCTATGTTAAGGTACACCTTCTCGGATCGTAATTAGCAGTGATTACTTAATGCTGTAGTACTGCCATGTAGTAGCAATCAAATCAGAGAGGCAATCCGATTTTCTTGAGTTTAGTCGAAATTACATCAGTTGTAGCTTCTTTTTCGAATGACAGTATTTACCTTTATTAAATTTGTACTTTTGATGTGGATTATAAATAACAGCTCATTTTTCTTTATAAGGGTCCTTTACAGATAGCAGAATACTGTATCAAAGGCCTTCTAGAGATCTGGTATCGTGGAAAAATGGAATAATGCTCACTGATATACATATATTCACAAGTCTAAACGTTGTATTATGCAGTTGTTGTAATGCATTAAGTATTGTTCTAGCTCTCGGTCTTCGGCAACGGACCATTTTGGGGCTTCACCATTGTAGCTCTGCCGGATGTCCTGGACTCCGAGCTATACCAGTAGCCCCAAGCTCTACTCCACGTCGAAAATGCATGTTCTATCCTCGGGTTTTCTCTCGCCTATAGGAAGGTCTCGAAGCGCTACAGCTACAAACAAAAAGCTGACGACTTCATGAATTCGGACTAAAGAACAGCTAATTTGAAAACTTTATTTTGCGTGATACCAATAAACACCAACAAGATTTCTACTATCTCTTTTGGTAGGAGTTATTAGCCTACAATTAGATATATTTTAAGAAACGAAATAAGTAGGAAATATATCGAAATATGTCCATTAACGATATTAAAACTCATTAACCGAAGGATGTCTTTTCCTCATGTAACGCGAGTACAAATAATCTTAGCGAATGGATCAAACTTTTGGACTTATGCAGTTTTTGCGAATTTTTTTGTTGAAATAGACTAATTAATGGTCGAGCATTTATAATTGCATGAAATAGTTGTTCATAGCTTATAGATCGGTTATTCAATTCCATAAATACACTGAACTATCAATTAGTGCACAAAATAAGTAAAAAAAGCGCTGGTAAATTGCCCATAGAATTAACATTACTCTAGACTGGGACTTCCTAAGTAGTTATTTGCGCAGTTGCCGCTTTTACAATTGCTCCTTCTATTTATGATTCATTTTCCAATGCAAATCACACTGTTCCATTACAGAGAAGTTATCCTACTTTTGTAGTGGTAAATAGCAGTTAGGCGGACCGCCTCACTCGTGGTTCTGAAATTACTTTTTCTTTGGCAAAATCAAGGGTATCATATGGGATTAGACAAAGTCAGGTGTTTAACGTGGTCTAGTGGAATTGCGTTGTTTTGACAGCATGAAATAGTTGCATGAAAACAATGCATTATTCTGAATTATCTTCTATAATACCTAACACTCCGCGGAATTAATTAATGCTCAAAATGCTCAGGCTTTCCCCTTCTTTTAAAAACACTAATTGATTTAGCATTACTGCTACTTTGTTCCAATGAACTTCTCGTAGTCAAGGTACCTGGCAATTTTTTTCCTTAAAATGACATTTTCCCCAAAAGTCTTGTGATACCCCTCATCAAATAGTAACTGAAAAACTTTAATTCAGTATTAAGCTTTCACTTGGGAATACAAATTTCATGGATGTTTGCCTGAAGTCTTAGAAATGCACACGACAAATGCGAGGCGAATCATTCACTGTCCGAAATTTAGCATCAGCTAGCAAAAGCGTATTTTACTAAACGCATGATGTATGGAAAAAATTCGAAGGGGCAGCGAACACCTTCACGATATAATGATGCATCTCTTTCAGATCTTCTCTATCTTGAGGCAGTTAAAACTCTACAAGGAGTTCGGTGCTCTTAAAATTGTTTACTCGACATTACCTCCTACTTGAACGAAAATCAGGAAACCTGAGATCTTCTACGATTACCTGTTCCAACTAGCACGGAATACAGTGGCAAATATATCCATTTGTTTGACCAGCAGTGTACTTTTGCCTGTTACAGTTGCAAGAGGCTCGGTGTTTCCCTCTCTCACTTCAGCCTTCATACCTTTGGAACATGCGAACGAGTTGAGCGAGGGCATGTTTCATTAGGTAGCGTTGAAAGACATTGAGAGCACATGGTATAGGTAAATTTTAACAAAACGAGCCTTTTAGACATTTCACGCTAAAAATGTTTCGGTAAAATTCACAGTTTAGGGCTACAAATTTGCTCAGTGGAGACTGTTCGTCGGAACTTTAAAAAAAATTGGGAAATTAATTATTTTCAAATTTTTCATAAGATGATTGTGCAAGAAATTTACTGGTAACCTACTCGAAAAAAAACTATTAGTATCTAGGCCGATCCACTACCTTGATTTTTCTCTTCCGCAGTTCCATTACTTGTTCCAAGGACTCAACGGATGTGATTTGGAGACTCCACTTAAAGGTACCCCTAAAAGGTCATCTTGATATATTATATAGTAGCAACCCTAGCTGGATTGTTCCTTATCTCTAACATACTATTCTCTACGAACTAATCTACATACACACCTGCTTGTTTCCTTGCCATACAATTGCTTGGATGCTATATTTTAGTGGCTATTTCAATTTGTAGAATGTATAGCAAAAGCAGTTAAAAGGCGTTTCAAAGCAACTGACAACTATTAAGGTGAATGGCCCGAGGGGAGTACTTCGAATAAAATATCTTAAACAAATTTTAGCTAGGCTAAATGGAACACCTGCTGCCTATAGGTCCACGATTAAGCAAATAATTACCATCTTCCTACCCTGGAGATGCAAGATTACTTACAAGTGAGATGACCGTTTATTCTAGCTAGTGATATTTTACATTTTCTGCAATTCGAAATGCCTCAGATGATTGTTTAGACCAGCAATGTATGCATGTACAATCACTTGACCTGTAATTTTATATGCTTAGGACAACGCTAGATTAATGGACTGTGCCTTGACTGTAACAGCGCGACTACACTGATAAATGTTACCGAAGTCTTTTTTACTTCCATGATCTTTATCTTCAAGCGCTAGTACAAGTTCAAACTACTTCTCGCATTGTCGAGATCACCAACTTCTTCCGTATTTTTCCTTTTTTGATTTTTCATAATAAAGTTTTAGATACGTTTCATTTTTTGATTATTCACAATATGTAGTAAAACCTAATAAAGAAAATTTGTTTTGAATGACCTCGTATAGTTAAGCTGTTTAACTGTTTTTACCTGTTATTGCATTACAATATATTTGTGCTTTAAGTGCATATATAAATAAAAAATAATTCCTACTGTTAAATTATCAATATAATATGATCTCGAGCTTTAATGGTGCAGAAGTTGAACGTTTTTATGCCTTAGGCAAAAAAGGTAGCAATCCAGGAATTGCCTCGTTAGTCGATTTCCCATGTGAGGATATGAATATACTAAAAGTTTGCTTAAGACCTTAACAAAATTGAATAGGTTCAGTGGTGGCGAAGCCTTAAAGTACAGGATCATGAAGGCATGAGTAACAAACAGTATGTAAGTCAATTTCTAAAAATGTGTTTTTTGCGCAAATTAGCCATTCAAACACTGTTTTAAGTACTTTACCACTTGTCGATCGGTATTGGGGGTGCTGGCTTTCGATGGCTGTTCCCGAATAAGTAATAAATTCACTGCCCTTGGCTACATTGTTCGCGTTACACGAATACACACGAGCGAGTTCATTTGTGTGCAACCGTCGTACTAGGCTTTTTTCTTAAATAATATGGTAAAAAGCTAGTTTATATAAATAGAAAACATGGCGCTACTGAAGTTTAATAGTAATATAGGTGATCGAGAATTTTAGCCTTGCAAAGGATAAATAAAATAGTGATTAATATTATTAGTTCTCTTGTAAAATGCGCTAGTCCTTATCAGCAATATTATAGTGAAGCACTTTTCCAAATAATCTAAATTCACTCTAATTTTAACACTTACTTTTAGTAGTTATTTACCAAATGGTACAAGTTACTAAAACTCGACTTCACGACTAATTATTTTATAATTTTATGTATGATTCTAGAATGGTGATTTCTTCTATGCATAAAGTAATCTGCGATTGCATCCACATAAGACAGATGAGAATAAATGTGGATTTACGCCTTTACTTATTCCGACTTGAAGCTCTTTTTTATCATTTAATTGTGTAAACCTAAAATGTTCAATCTTATGCTGGTTTTCGTGAGTACTCCTGACATATTGCAGCCAAAAATATTATAAACTTTGGTCATTTAAAAAATACTAAATGTAATATTCCAAAAGAAGCGACTCATTTAGAGTTGGGATTGGTTTGTTACTTCAAGAAAGAACATTCCGAACATGGAATGGGCACCATCACTGTAGATGGAAAATATTTCCAAGGGTTAATCACCTACACTGATCCTATTTACGTATACGGCCAAAGCCGACTCGCGCCGCATGTTTCTACTATTTAAGTTCGCAATACCGTGCTAAAGCATCGCATCCTGTGAAATGCGCGCTAGTCATTGCAACTCGAACCAAGGGAATGGGACTTAGGGTCTCTAATCCAAATTGATAACCAGCGTTACCGGCAAAAATTTGGAACAAATAAACGACAAAATCAAATTTAGTGATGGCTGTAATGCCATGGTTAGTCATTTGGGTTTTGCGAGCACTTGAGGCTCCGCCTTTGCATCTCCACTGAGCAGCATAGCGTCCGCGCCATGCCAGCAGTCCCCAGCCCTTCTGCACGTCGGCAGTGCATACTCTGACCCAGCATTGTGACTTCTCCTATCCTCAGAAAAGTCTTGGGGCGCTACAATAGTAGTCTAAGGAAATAAATCGCTGCGAAACTGTAACTGAGAGTTATGGCCACTCTAGACTTCTTGACTTTTGCCTTTTTAGGTGATGTGTTTAAAAGACATCAAAATTTTGATATTGGGTTCCAGTGCTTCAAACAGAAGTGCTGTTTTTGTTTGTAATGGAGTGATCGGAGTTATAGGTACACCATTCTGGTAGGTGAAATCAAGCATTTCAAGGTGACGAAAAGACAGTTGGTTACATCAAATTTTCCATGAATCTGCCGCAAAACCTGAACCAATGCTAAAATGAAATCGTTACGTGGAATACGACAAAGCACCAATTACACACCAAAATCAGCATCACTATGATCAATATTGATTAGGTAAAAAAATACCTTTTAGTGACCGGAATTTGCTTTGGAAACATCGTTTTCCAAAAAAAAAGATGCAGATAATATCCATTTTGAAATATTAACTGGCTTGTTTTAAATGTTAGATAGTCAACGATCGAATCCTAAGCTTTAGGAAGTGCAAAACAACTTATTTAAAATAATGTTCAAAATAACTTACACCGTCTTGAATAGCGAAAATGGAGATCCTGGATACTGTAAGCCTAAGGATTTGCAAAGGATAAATGGGAAGCTTTTTTGCTTCCGTAGACAGCTAAGGCCTCAGGGTGATAGGTAAAATAGGAGGCGAAAAGTCAGCAAATGCGACATGGAGATACCAACATACCATCATGTCGAGGTGAAAGCTGTTACCAATTTTGGGGGAAGTCCATGGCATAGTACGCCAGCAATTTTTGTGGTATTGTTAACTAGATAACGTTTTTTTAATTGTAAATTCCCACCATCTATATTTTTAAAATCGGCAACTGTTACTTGTTCGTGACTCTTTTTACCAGGTCACGACTGTAAAAATTGCAAAAAAAATGAGGCTAAAACTGCTTGAACATATCCAAATCCCCTCTATAAATAACTAACTTAATCTTCAGTATTAAGGCATTAGTATACTGCTGCTGGAAGACAAATCCAGAAGGCAGTCTTGGGCAGACACTCGTAGTTCTTCCGTGTTACGAAAAGAGAACTTTGGTTAACATTGTACACATCCATCCCCGCCCATATTTGATACACACTCCGACGACACTTTGTACCCACCACAGTGGGTCGGGCTTGAGCGACTGAGTGCACGGAGCTCGTAGGACCCGATACGGAAACGTATTGGGAGGTTCATCACTCACCGCTACATGTCCATTTACTAACATGCAGTTTTGATAGCAGAAATAAATTCAAGGCGAAATTAGTTGCATTGCCGCTCTCTTAGGTTGAAACCTGTGGCCAACAAGCCAATCAATTAGCTGTCTATCCTGACACAAATGAAGTGTGCTTCGAAGGAAAAAAGGAGCATCCCCCTCTAGTTTCACCGTCACGGCAAATAAGACGGTTCGAATCCCGAAAAGTAGACCACGACCACAACGCTTGGTGCTTTCCTGAGTACTTTCTGGACAACAGCCCTACTTTGATAAAAACCTGATGCAGCCTGCCCACCGTCAAATCAGGCGTCACTAAAGAAAAAGGGAAGTTTTATTTTAAATTAGTTTTGTATTGTAGAGTGCACAAATAAATTACCGGTGTAAATTTACAGTAACAACATAAAACAGAAATGCTGGTGGATCCCCTGTTCTTCTACAACTCTTCCTTCACATCCGCTGACTCCATCTGAAAATAAGGTAATTTTTGAGGAATTTCCTCAAACCGCTAAAAGCAGTAAGTCCAGGCGGGTACATGATAAATGTTGCAACATTTCATGACCAGTTAAATTACACATTTGAAACCTAGTTGGGGGAACTAAAACTACACCTAAAAGTGGCCGTTTTAGGTTGAGATATTCCAATTAGGACTTTTGTAAAGCATAAGCATCATTTGTGACAACCATTAAAATGGAATATTCACCTCAGTCACGTTAGCACTGTCCGTTTCCGATGGAATACTTTCATCAGGTTCAACTTGTTCATCCGGATCCACATCCAAGTTTTTCCGTAACTCGCGCTCAATTCGTTCAGCAAAACCGCTTAGGTCCTGCATGATGTAACCAGATCTAAGCACAGCCGTGTCAAACAGGAGAAGTGTATTCTCCTTGGCAACTTCATCGTCGGGATCGATCTGAACGAGTTCATTAAGTTTCTTTATGAGAGGATGACGCGGATTGATCTCCAGTGTATGCTTCTGGTTGAGGTAGTAAGAGTTGGTAGCGGAATCGGAGGTGGCGTAGGCTTGGGCCAGGATCACCTTTTGGAAGTTACCGGACACCATGTACTCATCAGCCACCAGCGCACATGGGCTGCTCTCAAGACGCTGAGAAATTTTAGCATCCTTGATTTTACCAGACAAGCCCTTATCCTTCAGCCAATCAGTCAACGGCCTAAACAACTTTTCCTGCTCCTCAAACTTCTCCTTGTCGAGTTTCAAATCAAGACCCGCTTTAGCTAGATTCTGAGTCTTTTTGCCCATCACCTCGTGTAGAGACTGCATTACGTATTCGTCCATTGGTTCAGTGAAGTAGATAACCTCAAAACCCAATCGTTTGATGCGCTCCACAAAAAGGGAAGTCTTCACCTCATCAATATTTTGGCCAGCAACGTAAAATATGTGCTCTTGACCTTCCTTCATTCTTGAAATGTAGTTGCTGAATGAAGTTAATTTGTCCTCTGACTTTGAAGTATAGAATCGCAAAAGTTCTGTCAACCGAGCTTTGTTGGGTGCGTCTTGCAGAACTCCTAACTTAATTGCAACAGAATATGCTTTCCAGAACTTTTCGTAGTCCTCATCCGACATTTTTTGAAGCATTTCAATGACTTTCCGAACAAGCTTCTTCTTAATTAGCTTCAGGAGTTTGTGCTGTTGCAGCATTTCACGAGAGACATTCAGTGGGAGATTGTCGCTATCAACGATTCCATAAACAAAACTCAAATAGCGAGGGAGCATTTCGTCTACATTCTCGGTGATAAAAACTTTGCGAACGTATAACTAAACACAGTTAAGGATTAAGAGTAAGCGTACCTTTATATTGTCCGTGATTAGCTTGTCCGATTGGAAAAGGTCAGGACGAGGCACTGGACTAATGAATAAAATGGCATTGAATGACACTTCACCCTCGGCGGAGAAGTGAATATGTGCCAGAGGACTCTCACTCGAACGAGACAATACTTTGAAGAGCTCCTTGTAGCTCTCCTCCGCTACCTCTGAGGGTTTTTTAGTCCAAATAGGTTTCAGATCATTCAGTTGGACCCAATCCCATACCGTCTTCTCTACCGTCTTCTTCGATTTGGGCTTTTCTTCTTCCACCTGAGTATATATAGCAAATTATTGGTTAGAGCGATAAACTACCGAGATATCGTCCGACAAGTCGACCTTCTCCTCTTCGACATCTTCCTCGACGTTTACGGTTCGGCTCTCCCACAACTTGATTGGACACATAACAAACTGGCTATACTTTTTGAGAATCTTTCGCAAGACGTCCTGCTGAAGGTACTCCTTTGCTTCATCCTTCACGTGCAAAATCACTTCAGTACCACGTCCTAGTGTATTGCCTCTGGGATCCTTTGCGATTTTGAAGGAAGTAGAGTCCGATTCCCAGACATATTGGTCGTCATCATTGTGCTTTGAAATAACCGTTACACGATCAGCGACTGAGAACATGCAGATAACTTAGAATAGAAGCCTTACCTAAGAAGGCTGAGTAAAATCCAACCCCAAACTGTCCAATTAGATCAGTGGGTGCAGAGCTATTTCCTTCAGATAGCTTTGACAGCAATTCGGAAGTCCCTGACTTGGCAATTGTGCCCAAGTTCTTGACTAACTCGTCTCTGGTCATGCCGATTCCGGTATCTCTTATTGAGATTGTCTTTTCATGCTGGTTAGTTTTAATCATAATAGATAGGTCAGACAGAGAGGAGAGAACATCGGCATTCGTTATGGACTGAAAGCGGATGTTTTCAACGGCATCGGCTGCATTCGAAACTAACTCACGTAGGAAAATCTGAAAGTAAATAAACCCAAAAGTAGCTGAACATTACCTCCTTGTTTGAATATACTGAGTTGATGATAAGTTTCATCATTTTGGGGACTTCTGCTGAAAACAAGTGCTCGTCTGACCTTTCAGTGAGCTTTCTAAGGGACTCATTAGTTAAGCTGATAAAAATAAGCATAACAAGGTAACTCACTCCGAAACAGTTACAGTGGATGCCTTCACATCATTCAATCCCTCAACACTGGCTGACTCGTCACAAAATACATTTATTAATGTACATGAGATATAAATTGTAATGAAAAGGCAGAAACAACAATGACGGCCCCACATGACACACCAACCGAACAGCCGCCAATAAGTCGAGTAAAGGAAATGTGTTGGGCAGTTATTGGCTGGACAAAAATAATTGATATGCATAAACGCAGTTTAGTATAATCGATATAACACATAGAGACTTAACCGTCAATAACGCTGTATACAGATTATTATGGATATTTTGCAAACTTGCTGTTTTATAAGGGATTAGATAACACATTTCGCTCTGAATGTGATTCGTTTAGTCGTACTAAATGGCTAAAGCAAACATTTTGTTCCACCTAATAGATGGAAAAGTAATTACCTTGCATTGTAAAGGCTAAGGTTAACACTACAATGCAATGGTTGTTTAACTCTCGGTTTTAGTGAAGGATCATTTTGTGTCTCGGCCATCGTATCTTCCCCCGGTGGGCTGGTCTTCGTCCATGTCAGTAGGCCCACTGCCTTCCATATATCAAACACAATACTTGTGCTATTAAAACGCGCCTTTGAGAGAAGAAGCGGGATATAAAATTGAACCTGGTGATCGGCGAGCATTCAGCATCGCCCAAACTATAGAATGGCCTTTTGTTCAGGCCTCCCTATACTTGCGCATACCTCATTTACGTTAAGCAATAAAAATATCCAGTTTCAATCAGACACAGTGTTCTGAGGGTATGAGGACCAGAGAAGTGGAGATAAACGAGGACTGCGCTGCAGTATGAACATATTCTGCTCAAGTATGATGACCACCTTAGTCTTTAAGGAAGTCTTGAGCCCTGCAACACTATAATAACCTGTTTTAGCAACGTTGACGAGTAGCCAAGTGATAAACACAATGACTAGTAAGGTTACTAGATGCAGTATAGACAATGAATAATAAAACCTTAAAAATTGATAATAATGGCTTGTGACTCCAACGATTGAAGATTTGGCTTGTATAAACTCGCTTTAAAAACCTTGATTGCCGCCTTTTGCTTAAGGCGGTTTTTAATATCTTTATCGCGGTAATTGTCATCGGCATTTAGACTTCGCGGCAAATTTGAAATATTTTTTTACAGTTTGTATCATTAGTTTCTGTTTTACCAAGCTATATTGCAGTTGTCAGCTACAGCCCACCGCCTCAAATACGTCATGTCATTTACTCTGGAGACCGAATATGGTAGCCTTATGATATAAATTCATCGTTTTTAGTTTCACCGGATAGGTTAAATTTAGAAAAATGTCAATACTGCAATCGCCGATTTTTCTCTCAATCACTCGTATGCTTTTTCTGTTTTCGTTAATTATCATCGTTTAAGTCTGTTATTTCTCCTTACATCTCGATGCCTTATAATTGATATTTTTTATATTTTTGGCTATTCTTCGGTAACTTTGACGCCAAGAGACTGCTATGCCACTTTTTGATTAGATATTAAATGTTTTTTTTTTCTAATTTTGAGTTGGAAGTGCGGGGACATCCTCCTGTTTTGTGTATATTGCACCCTCTTATTTTTGTCTCCAAAAATATCAGTTTTTTGTCAAACACTCTGTTTTGCAGCAAAAGCACTTGGCGGCCTGTGAAAGGGAATGGATGCGTGAGAACTTTGCAAATGACAAAAAAGCTGGAAATGCATCCAGTCCGAAAATTAAGGAACACGTCACAGGGTACGACATCAAAGTAAAGACGTTTGCAGACATGCTGGCTTTGGGCGCAGAGCGTAGGATGAGGTGGAGAATGAGACATGAAGAATTCATTCACACAATTAAAACGGCAAAGGCAAATACGCAGAGGGAACATGATGGATTTCCAGGCTTTGTTGAGCCATTATCACCAGAGGTTGCTCAAGCAGGTATGGGCACAGGAAACTACTCATTATGATTTTATGGTGTCTGTTGTAAAGGGTAGTTTCGCTTATCGATATGTAGTTTATATGTTATGCTGGTTCGTGATGTTTTAAAAGTGGAAAACATGATGGTGCCGCTAATTGAAGTAACGATTTATCGCTCATTATTTATTTTTTACTAATGATCTGTCAGCATTGGTGGCGATGCCCAAAACGCAAACGTTGAAACCATATCTTGAATCCTATTCTCCTGCCGTTTTAAAACTATATCATCCATTCGGTAGAATTTCCAATTTCACGCGTTGGACCGTTCCACCTTAGGCTTGACCCAGTGCGAATGTTGTGGACGAAGGTTCAATGATGCAGCCTTTATGAAACACAAAGATCAGTGCAAAGCCAAGCAAACAAGCGTACAATCTGACCAAACCGAGGAACAAAAGGAGGCCAAATTGCGCTTCCTTAAAAGAATGAAGGTACTAGTTGGAATAATTTTGTTCGCTTTTGTAGAAAATAGCGCTTAATAATTCATGCAGCTTCTTACTCTTTACCTTTAATCAAAGTGTTGTTGGAAGTGTTGGAATCGCTAAGGCGGATAACGTGTTGCAGTATGTAATTGTTGCTAGTTCAATCTCGTGTGCTTGTTGCCTTATATTAAGCCTATAGTTTCTACCTCGATATGGGTGACACTGGTAATTGACCTATCTATGAGCAAATTTGTAGTTCTCAGAACCTTTAGATTCTTTAAAAGCTCCCAAGATCCAATTTGTTAGAAAAATTGTACATACGTTTAGGCGAAACTTATGGTCATTTCAGATTAACACCGCACAATAACCTAATCCTACTTTATAGTACAACCTTAAGTTAACGGGTAAAATGAAGACAGAAGGGAAATTGGAAGAAGAAAAAGGGGTAGGCGAGCCTCCTAAAACAGATTCTGAAGAAATGGTCTCCTTCGCAGCCAATGAAGCACCAATCTCTCCACGGGAGTCCGAATTACTTAATAAATTGGCTACTAAACTCTGCCATAATGTGGACTTCTCTAAGACACTTTCCTCGGACTTATTACAAGCAAACGTTTTCAACAAGCTTGTTCAGCGTAACTTGTCCGCCCTCCTTGCCAATGCACCACTGCAAATAAGTAACTGCAATCATGTCAATGGCACTGACAGTTGTTAGTTCCCTTCAACTTTATCTGCAATACTTTAAAAATAATTTTGCGGAATTCTGCAATAATATAGGCGAAAAGTCTGCTCCCTAATTAGGGGAAATGTGCATACCTTATTGAAAATTATTGGCATCAACAGTCATGGAGAAAGTTAGAACGTATTTGTCGTAGCTAGGGCATGTCTCATAGAAACGACGTGACCTTTTAATCCATTTATCCATCATCAAAAGTAGAATCTAGTATTGAAGATGGTTTGAAAGTTCTTTTAGATTTTTAAATCTTTTAGCCACTTCTCTTCCGTTCTTTTCTGCCTCCTCCCTCGAGTCGACATCAGCTGCACCTTCAGCAGTCATCGACACTGAAAAGTCCCTAGCCATATTGAGATCTAAGCAGCAGCACGAGAAGCTGGTGCAGCCTCAGCCCTCCAATAGTGGGACTGCCGAGCGAGTTGATGCTGTGACAGTTCATGGGAAGACCTCTATTCCCAGCGCTCCTGCCAACACTGTCAGTTCTTCTCATCGCACCGGTTCCCACAGACCAATTAAGCCACCACCGACAGTCGTCAACAATTTCATGAACGACATGAACGGTGAAGACACTTCTCGAAGGGAGTATACTGAACGAGAAGAGAGGGTTACAGGGAGTGGAGGGTTCGGTGGCGCCAGCGGTTGTGGAAAGGGAAAGTGCGAAAAACCAGAAGTCATGGTGATGCTGGAAAACAGTGAACAGCTGAATAAATCTTACCCTCACAATCAAAAGCATGGCATGAGGCGAAGAGAGTCGCATAAGATTTCAGACGGCGATCAAAACTCGCGTGTAGTGTTTTACAAGTTCAATTCCACTAGTACAGACATCTCCCAGGACCAGAAAACTTCGCAAAAGGTTGGGTATTGTTCATTTTTATTTAAGGAAAAAGAGTGCTTCCATACGTTCATTTTGTCAACTGAATTTCTTTTCAACTAGTTACCACCGTTTTTTGTATTATTCATCTATCTTATGACGTTTATTTACGTGTCTTTAAAAGGGTTTCTCTCGGGGATTCTTATTTTTTATAATTTGACACCAATTTGAAAGTCCGTTTGCCGATAAATGGGGTTTAGTCACTTTACTTGTTTCGCCAAAGAGGTCTTGCTATCTGAGTAGTAGTTGAGTAGCAAACAGGGTGACATATAACCTAGCTAATACGAGAGCGCCCATTGGTGTTGATAGAAGTATCCTCTGCATCTGAAAATACCTCATCAGACGGATGGAGAGGGTAACGCCACGACGGTGATGGTGCGGGAGGGCGGCGTGAGCAGCCTCCCCTCGCGGATGCCAGTACAGGAGATTGAAGCAGCTGGTGTGCCACCCTACCAGCGGACGCCAAGCGCACGCAGTTCAGCACATAGCGACGTCGCCTACGACTCCCAGTCACTGGTTCTCAGGTGAGCTCTACCCTGCCTCTATCCCATACGCAAACACACATGCCAATCCCCGAATCTTGCGGCATACTTTGTTTCAATATTCTTTAAATTAAGTTTGTCACTTGTTACACCTATTGAAGAATATTTAGATATCTGGAAGAAAGACCATTTTTTTAAGAATTATAAACTAAACCTCGAAATAAGAATGAATAACCGCATTATTTTAAATTTTGCTACTACTAATTCTACTAGCTAAATGTTAGTAAAAAGGTTACTTCTTGTAATTTCTGGACAAACATTTTGCCATCTTCGTTGATGTCCACGGATTTGTCTGTACCAAAAACACCATCACTAAGCTCATCTAAATGGTAAACTAGGCAATTGCGACCTAGTACGCTTAAGATTATCTGAATCCACGACACCTTTAGAAATTGTCATAAGAGTGGCCATCATCACCACCGCCGCAAGAACCCGGAGCCGGTGGGTACTCCGCGTAGTAGAGGCAGCAGCCAAAGCCACTACTCACAGGGTAACTGTGGAAGCGATGACGGCAGCAAGAAGAAGACATCACGATACTGCCCCAAATGCGGCAAAAAGTTCCCCTCCAAGGCGCGATTTTGCTCCTCCTGTGGGGCTATGCGCAAATCTAAGGTGGCCACGGTGGACTCAACAAGCATCTCGGCGTCACACCGGCTCACGCACGCGCTCTCTGGAAGGGACATTGGTTGCAACTAAGGGGAGGGGGAACCGAAGTGTTGGCGTACAATGAGTTGTTTATATTATTAATTTTACCTTTCCTCTACTTCACTAGGTTACTGTGCCATTACGCTCGCTCACCTACTTGTACGCATTCATGGGTATACCTGGCGTAGGACAGAAATGTATCAATATTCATTCTGTTTAGTTTACTCTACGCATTCTTCTGCCTCTATGTATGTGTACACTATGCTAAATGTTATTTTGAGTGCCCAATATCACTCCAAATTTCTCTCCTTTATATCTAAAAGCTCTCATTCAATCAAATGCTTACTGGCATGCGCATTAAGACCGTAGTCCTCACAGACGGGCGAGGAGTTGTGTTCTTGTAATATTTTAATAACTCAGATAAACGGGGATTTTTAAGTGGCAACAAATCCTAGAATGAATATGCAATACCTGGTGTTATCCACCATGACTTAGTAGAAAGTATTTAGCTTATAACCTTATTTGAGTTGAATATCGTTTTATCAATGTTTAATTAATTACTAAGGTAGCATACTTAATATTTAGGGGAAATCCAAGAATATGTTCTGATAAGATCAAGTGATGTCAGTAATGGTTCGATAGGATAGAGGATTCGAATTTTGCAACCGAACTCAGGATAAAACCTTCGAAAACGTGTCCTTCGTACGGCACTCGACATTTCCCATAGTTTTTTGAATTCCAATCCGAAAGTTGCTTTATAAATGTAATGAATGCAATGTGTTTTTTTAGGAGATAATTTGCATATTTAGATGATTGAAAGGTTTTTAGGTTGTTCTTGTACGAGCTAAAAGAGACGTGGCGTTTGACGAGCTTCGCACCTGAACTAGGCACGATGACCCCGCCCGGTCAAACGTGTGAACGTAATATAGTGGCATTGAAGCGGGTTTGTTCCAAAACGTTAAAGTTATTTATTTGAACCCATATTTTTTGCGTGCAGGTACACCAAAATTTGTGTATTTCGCAAGCCCGTTGATCTTGAAGTTGCTTGTTTGTGACTGCAGTGACTAATATGAATACGATCATGATATCAGGCTGCAGAATTTCGAATCGCTGGATTCCTAGTACAAAAACTGCATGGCAGTGTGATATGCTTAAAGTTCGAATTATGAAAATACTGGACCGGGATTGGTAGTCTAGTAGGGTTCGAAGACTTCGTCATCTGCATTATTTTGTGCTTAAAGCTGATGGGAAATATATGTTCGAAAATAAGTAAACGGACTCCAGAAATCTGGTCAACCATGACGTCCAGACATTGGTGTTGGTAACGCATCAACAATGGGACCAAAGGCAAGTAGACACGTTCGGCAGGAAAAGATTGGAGTTGTGTTGCAGCTACAGTGGTGGTAGCTCTAGTAAACATAAAAGTGAGCTACGAATCATAACTTTTACCAGTTTGGTTAAGGATTCAGTATAGCTCACACTTTCAGTCGCAGAGATTAAGATCCACTACCTACAGAGAAACTGTTAGCTGCAAAAGATGCCTGTTGCACTGGGTTGCATCCACTTCACAGAAACAGAGACTGATACAACTCGCTGAAACATTTAAACTCCAAGAACTGTGGAACCCGGAAGTCATAGTATGTGGTCCATATGGAGAATGGTTGGATGTAGAGTCGATGTGCGGACGCACGAAGACAACCAGCGCATGACTGCAACTCGCTGAATGTTTAGGTGGGTGTTTGCAGTGGGACCGTTTACGTGTTGATTCTTACCATAACAGACACAGACCAAAGTAACTGGCCCACCTGGAATGTGTCGAAAGTGAATGAATTTTATTAAGGCTGCATTAATTCCCAAACAACTTCGACTTCCTGGTTAATCAGCTGTTTGAAGCACGAAATTAGTCCGTGGAGAGAGGCTGTGTTGAGCTCTTACGAAAGGGCAAAATGCAAGCACTTTACTGATATTACGCAGATGAGTTATGCAATCTAACTCCGCCCTCTTTCGTGTCACCTGACTTCCAAAAGTGCCATTTGGCAAACCACACGTTTCATTATTTTTTTGGGTATATTACAACTTCAGAAATGTGTGGGGAATGGGAACACTACGTTCAAAGTCCCCCAATTTCCTTGATTAACAGGTATAAAATAGGATTTAAATAAATGCACACCACTGGGTACCAGCCTCTTAATACGCCATCAGCACATCCACCCCAGTTTTCTGACCTCATCACATATGACATTTCACGAGATTGGCCGAGCAAATTACGCGAGACTTCTCAAGGCCTTTCTATAACTGGCCCACACATTTGTCTGACAAAAACTTGGAGAATTATGCTATCACTGAACTGGCTACGTAACTTATTGCCAATCAAAGAATTAGGGCTACCACAAGCAGCTCACGGCCAATCTAGACAACGTAGGAAGAGGAGAATTGGGCGACTGTTGCGCAACTACCAATACAAATTCACCCGGTAACAAGCTTTACAGCCGAAATGAGTTCTATGAAAACGTGGGAACCGATTTCACCAAAGCAGTGTTCCTAAGCCTCACTAAGATCCTCAATTTGCCAGTTGGAAAAACGAAAAGGCAGCGTATATCAGAGATAACAAAATTCAGTGACCCCAAGCTATGAAAATCAACAAATTAATCGATTACCTGCGTTCAAGAGCTATCGATTAGTCGAGCATTTAAATATGCGAGACGGCTCGCGCTCGGCACGAGCGAGGTACAAGCAAAAACACCAGCCATGATTCCGGCTAACGACGCAAATTTGGACATGCTCCAACGTATCGAGAGAATTCAAAACCATAGAAACGTGCAAGGCGTAATTTTAGTCAACGCAGAGGGGAATCCGATTCGATCCAATATGGACAACTCCACTTCACTCCAGTACACGCGACACGCTGAAGAGTTGAGATCGATGACACAGCATGTGGTCCGAGACCTCGATCCCGAAGATGAGCTGGTCGTCCTACGCTTGCGCACTCGAATGAATGAAGTGATGATCTTACCAGGTAAGTCGGAATCAGCCTTCAGCCCCGGGCTTTTAAGTTGGAGCTTTGTCCATCGCCCTCGAGACGTCAAGAAACGAAATATCATTCGTGATTGCATAATTTCCACAAATTACGACAAGTGGAAATGCACTGTCCCCACAGCCACCACCGCAGCAAAAGGACCTGCAGAGGCATTCCCTTCACCGTCTAAATCACTTTTCCGTTTTTTAGAAAGGGACCAAACAGTGATCTGCATCCAAGCTTGTGAAAGTAACCCCGATGGAGAAGGATTTTAAAACAATAACAACGATATGACACTGGGCAGTTTTTATTAATGCAGAAAAAAAGTTGAGATGGAACAGTCAAGGACAGCCTACGGAAAGGGGCAGAACGCAAGCCAACTACATAAACAAGAAATTGATCTTCGGGGAAAACCTATTAACAAGGACCGGTAATAGGGCATCACGGGCATTATAAGCACTGCATGCTCAAAGAGACCAAATTTTTTTGACGCCCTTAATAAAACCAATGTCGTAGTAGTTAAAGTAGGTGAACCCAGCGAATCCAAAAAGGCAGATGGCCTTCCAGAGCAACTGCAAGACTTTAGGTACGAGAGGGCCGTATTTACGCTCGATAGCGTAGTCTCGAATGACACCACCAAAGCCCCTACGCAAGTAAATTAGTGTATGAACATTAATGTTTGTGAATTCACAGTAAACCTACCAGTAAGCGTGGAGAGACACGGCGGCGGATACCACGTAGTCCATGAGATAGGGCTCGTAGATTATAGCGATAGGGTACATTGGAAGCATCGAGAGAGCAACTACACGTTCGATTGTCCAATGATGAGAAGGAAGAAAACCGGACGTAACCGGTTGGGGAGCTACCAAATGGACAGCAACAGCATTATTCAACGCAATCAGAGAAACTCATTTATAAAAACAGCTTTTGTTACTAAATGTGCTTCTAGAAAAAATGCAAGAAATCGCACGCAGCACCCCAAACAAAGTAGCACGACTGACACATAACTTTTCCCGATTTACGGGTGGAGAAAGAGGTTACCTGTCCCCAACTTCGCTTTGTTGTTTGAAGTACACACCAAAGTTCTGCAGGCATTTGCTGAGACAAAACTTGAGACAGCAGCCCTGCGAATTAAGTGCCTTGAAGCCAAAAGCGCGAAAGACATCCTGCCAATGAAGCCCGAAAGACTTGAATGCACACCACAGCAGTTTGTTAGCCAACTTAAACAACCAAAATTAGATCATGCTCACAAATCTTTAAATTAAAATAACTCATGCCAATAAAACACTGCTGTTTGACAGTTTTAATTTAATAATATGTCGTCAGGCCTACTTGTTGCTGCAACATTGCTCAATAGGACGCAAAAATGAATGCAAGTTATATGCCAAAAAATTACCCGTCTTTCCGAATCTCTTTATCGATTTTGCATCATACTTTTTATCTGCACACTAGTGCCGTTTTATCAGCGTTTCCCTACAAATGCATCTGGTTTTCTCATTCTGATTACCCGAATAATTTCTTTCTCATTCAGCTGTGGCTTCAAACCCTTGGATCGAAAAAACTGAGCATTAATAGGCATGGCATATTGGATCATGGACTATTACTATGGCGAACAGTCACAAACGTTCGTGGGAGTTTGAGGAAGTTAACTGTCTTTTACTTTCTAGACATTAATTAAACCAAAATAGAAGGATGAACCAAGGAGCTGGGCAAAAATGACTGACTAGAAATGGTGGGCATGGTTGCGTGTACTGACTCAAGGTCTAGCAACACAACAGTCGAAAATTTCTGAAATATTGGCGATAAAATAAGTAGGTGCTGCGTAGTGAAAATGCCGGTTCTATTATGTAGCTTGGCGTACATTAGTATCGAAGATTTCGGCAGAAATAAAGCTTCCTAACTTTCAGTGGTCAATTAAAAATTTAATGTTTGGTTAGCGGCAGTGATTTTGTGCTTTTGTGCATGTTATTATTGCATTATTGTAAATAAAATTCTTATTTTTCAGACTCTGGTAATTTGCTCCATGTATCCGCCGCTCTGCTGGCTGCTTGAATGAGATGGTCAAAGCACTCGACAAGTTCATCAAGTTTTTTTTGAGTATTTAGTGCGAATGAGTTGGAAACCACCAGTTTGTTTTTATTTAGTACAATTAGTAATCGCACCGATTATAGCTTTTAATGTAGCGACCCTATCCTTTCCTGAAGGCAATAGAAGTCATAATACTAGGACAGAAAATGTATTAGCGACGTACAGGAGGTCTGCGAGGCTACCGGCATGGTCTCCGGGCCATGCCGTCGGGCAAAAGTGCTGTAGCGCCCCGAGACTTCCCTGAAGAGGAAGGAAGCTACAATACTCAGGCAGAATATATATAAATATATTCAGCACAGAGAAGGTGTTTAGGATATTAGCATGGGCCAGGGGTTAGCCCACCCAGCGCGGTACAAGAAGGCTTATTCAAAGTACAAAAGTGGTGCCTCACCAATACTGAAAGATAAAGCACCATTGCATTACAGTACAACAGCCATGCCTTTCAGTACCCATGTGACCAGAACGAAGAGTTAACTAAGTAGTTAAAGCATTAAATTAATTACCAGGTGGAATTTTGCAGTAGTTGGGTGCCTCCATGGTCCGGACAGTTTAGCTTTGTTCGTGGAAAAATAGGTCCAAAGACAATCCAGGAAAGCCCATAAAACTTACAATACCAAGAATAAAAAATCAAATCAAATCTCTGATATTTATATGGTGATTGACAACCTAGTGAAGATTTTACGCTGCTCTGCTAAATGCCTAGTCGATGCTAAAAGACTCAATAAATATAAAAACCAACCCTTTTATTTAAAGCATTATTATTGGAAACTTAAAATATAGCAACTGCGTCTTCTATTATTTAAAATACTGGAAATACTGACCGAAGAAAGATATCTTATGTTTGCATAGCACAGAGGATTTAGCAATTATCAAAGTTGTATGGAAGGCTTTGTGTTCTCTTCCTTGGGGATCAGCGACGTCCACTCATCCACAAGGATGGTGTGAATTGGCCGTATACCACGTAAAGGGTATACTAAGGCAACCTTGTATAACCCTGTCTTCAGTTAATAGATGCCATGAAAGATTATCCGACTTCAAAATAAGCTTTTGAAAAATGAATACCACTAGTACACAATTGACAAGTGTCCATGATCGCTTAAGAGAAGCACATTGTGTCGGTCCCCATATGACCACTTAGGCTACTCAAATTATGCATTAGGATTAGGCACAAGAATTTATTTAATTCAATAAACTTCTCTTCAACTAGATATGGATGATTTCATCGCTCATGGAGATCAAACGAACAGTATACTGAACCATTATGCCTAATTCTACTTCCCTTCTATGGGTTGAAGAAAAGTAATCTCTCATTTAGGTAATTCCTTCGAGAATATCAGTAACTAAAGAATTGAGGGATATTTCAGTGTTCACGAGAGGATGTCTATGCTAAGTTGAGAAAGGGCAAATGATAAAAATGATTTATTTACTTAAACTCCGTTTGACTGACAGTAGGAAAAGCAGCTTAGAAATCTAACAGTCTTTCGACACGCACATCCCATTCATCTCAGTAAATCTAACTAAAACCACTTTTGTAAATATAGCTACTTTGTTATTAACCGTAATGGCCGATAGGCTTAGCGACTTAAGGCATGTATCGTGTCAGTTCACCACTTCCTGGTGTAAGCTCATCTTTAGCCGGTTACTTCATCTATTCCCGGCCCTTAGGTTTTGTTTCCTGCATGCTAAACTTTTGTGTAAGTTGCTGATCACCTTTCCTCCACAATGTATTTTGCTCATTCACAGATACAAAAAAAAATTTTAGGACGATTTTCCGGGCTCACAATTGAATTTTTATATCATATAATCCTATGGGTGTTAAAGATCCGCCTCATTTTTAAACAAGCGCATAATTAGTTAGTGCTGACATTTTTGTTCAATGGAGCTGAATGTCATAATTTCTAGTGAGATCAATCTGGGGTGAACGCATAGAATTAACTATGCCTTTGCAGCCACCATGACATTACAGTCATTTACGAATGTTATGGTCCTATACTGTAATTAGTCTTCATTTTTCGAACTTCCTTTTAGTGGGAGATTCGTATGTGATGTGTAAGACAGCCCTCAATTTAATAAAACACTTGGAATGTCTAAACATTAAAGATTCCGATTTACAGACCTATGGGGCCTGTAAATTGGTCAACGCACCCCATGCGATGAAGTTATTGCATGAAATACTGATGATTGTAATGATGTCGAGCCTAATTATGGTAAGCAGTTTTGGAAAAATTGTTAGGGCATCTTATTGATAATTAATGCTTACAAATTCGTGATAAAAGGGTACTTGGAGGACAATCTAAGCAAATGTATTTACCCAATCACCTGATACAAATATAAACACGGTTCTGGATATTTATTCCCATAAAGACTGCTGTTTCGATTCTTCCAATAGATGACCTAACTACAATACGTAAGAAGTATTCGCCGTAATCTTTTCATTTCTTCTGTTTTAAGGTATTAAAAATACAATCTTTTGATCAGCAAGTGTGCATACACTCACACGTTTGCCGATGAGTTGTCATGTGATAATAGAAATAAAGTCAAGATTATAAAGTAGAAGCAAAGTGTAAAAAAGCTTGGTCCAGCCTTTAGGTGTTCCTTCGCCTACTCTTGCGTCGATGCAGAACGACGGTAGCGGCAGTGGGAAATGGTCTGTGGGTTGTGCTTAGTGCGTCCTCCTCTGTCTCAAACATCTGACTCTTCCTTGCGTCCGCCTTTTCCTGATTACCCTGGCCTGCATCCCCTTTCATTCTCTTCTCTACTCTAGCTTGCGCATCCAACACTTCGGGACTAATGTACCCTCGAGATGGATGAAGAACAGTTTCGCAGCTAAAGGAGACGGACTGTTTGCCTCGTCTAGAGGAAGTAGAGGTGGGCTCATAAGCTGGGGAGGGAGGACAGAGGGTTGACGAAGAGGTCGGCGAGGTGGATAGATCCTCGTGGGAGCGCGTTTGATCCGGATAGAGGTTCAGGGACGTTCGGAGCAGAGATACGCGAGAGGACGTCTCCCTGCTGTGATGAGAAGGCTTATGAGCATATAGGGGAACCACACCAGGAGGGGGAAGACTGCCAGTGTGAGGTCGCTGCCCCGCAAGACTTTGGCATAACTGCATCACGATGTCTATCTTCTTGTCCAGTCGCTTCAGCTGAAATTGTATAGCAAACGAAAGTGGTATTCGAAGACGCATATTGAAAAAACGGGAGCATTAATTATGGTCCTTCAAGTTCAAGGTGCTTCCTAATGAATGGGCAAAAGCTTGCTAAATTGTTATTCAATAATGAAAAACCACTTCAACGCAGTGATAGAACAGTTGTCTTTTTTCTAATTAACTGAATAATAAAATTTAGTGGCCGCGTCGTTGAAAATACTTGAACTACCTCATATTTACCTTGGTTTAATGCACGGTTGAGGAATTTTGGCCATAAAAGCAAAGATACTTCTGTAAGGCAATAAGGCTTGGTTTTCAATCCACTAGACTGATGTGGAAAGATTTAAAGCGCATGCAAGAAAACATCACAGTCGGCACTACCTAGGAGGAATTTTTAAAACTTTGAGTTCGTACTTCCTCGCCATCGGAGTTGAATAAATTTTAGAGGAGTTACTCAGACCCAGTGCATTAAAGCTGTTTAACTGAGTAACAGTTAGTGCAAAATATAACAAACCGTGAAATATGAAACATATTTGCCTAATTAATGCCAACTGCAGAATACTGAATTGTACTAAGTATTATTTTTCAATTCCCATTGGAGGCACTTCCCTTGAATGCATCGGTCATTTGATTTTTAGCGAAGGATTGGGTGAAAAATGGGTTAGATAATGGTACTTAAACACTTTTCATCTGTAATGACGAAATAGGGGAACTTTGCAGAAAACTATCACGTGTTTATCCTGATATGGTCACGACTCGATTGTATATGTCTGACTTAAAGTATCAAATTAACACATAGATATAAAAAGCATTGTTTAATGGTTGAGTATACAATTAAACATCAGATAGCATTTCTCGTTTCGGATATGTATTAAAAGTGCTGCAAAGTTATGGAAAATTGTCACGAAGAATGGGGAAGGCTGAATGAATGTCATGCAAATGCGTGAAGGCCAATTTTTGGCGTGGGGTGTCACTGTTGCAAGGTTCAGTCTGGAATCTGAAGAATGAAAAAGCGCATTTGTACCAACCTGTCCTACATTCAAACCATATTACCTCCATTTCTCACACTTCTGCAAACACTTTCCCTCATTACGACCACCACGATATCAAAGTTTATGTAAATGATGGACTTCAGCAGAAAGACACTAACGGATCACCTTTCTGTGGGACGAACAGCATCTGTTTATCCTGTTTTTATTATCAAAACAAAATCAAAGCATTGGAATTGCGTGCCATAGAATAGGATTTAGAGCGTATAAAATTTACTTGAAGTAAATAGAAGTATAAGGGAAATTAAGATTTTCCGAAGACTTATGAAAACATTGTCATAAACCAAGTGGAAGAGGTGAGTTCGAAATGCTCTCATCCGTGCTTATTCTTTCCCCTTTATTTATGAATGAAAAGGCATACGTACAAATGCTGATGCAGACACTGGTAGATAATGAGGCAGTTAATGATGTGCTTGCTGTTTGTAGTGTTGTCAGAAATGGGCTAAAGCTACAAAGGCTTCGGCCACGAGCACCAAAATCACATTCTGTAGGAAATCAAAACAATTATACTGCACAAGATAATTTATTCCCCCAATAAGGCCTCAGCAAGTGAAACACTAGGCAAATTCACCGAGCAATAAATGTAGAAGGACGCGAATATCATAAATTAAAAAGTTATTAGGCAAAACAACATCAGCGGAAGGGTTAATGTATTACCCTAAAATTGCATAAACTTCTTGCATGTCCGGTACGTGTACATTCTTTTGGCAACGGAAAAACCAGCGACATCCAAAATTGAGGTACTTGTGTATCGAAACAGGTACCAACAAGGTCTCGACTGCTGACCTCAGTTTTTATGTATCCAAATTTTCGAAGCATGTACTTTAACGTTAAATTAATAAAATAGGTCACAGTGAAGAGGGTTTTTCTGCCTATAAGCTTATCAGCGGCAAATCTTGCTAGGGCATCAAATACCACGTTACTCTACCTGCAGTAAATTTTCGACCGGGGGAACTTGTTTTGAAAAATGAAATTTTGAAAGGGCACCCTATTCTAAATCTGCACACTATGAAGCGCTGCGCTCTTCGTGCCTTCATTTTAAGTGTATTCGAAGTGCTCTCTACTTCCAAGTCCACTAGGAATCTCTGAAAAGCCAGCAACCAACCACAAGGATATGAAGATGAAAGTAAAGATAACTCTTTTGAACTTTTGCTCTGCAATTTGCCTACCACAAAGCCTGTTTTCGTCAATTGGAACCAACATGTAATTTTCAAAGATGAAACAAGTGCGAACAGTTTGAAAAGGCAATGTATGAGGTGCCTGTTACTCAAGTCCCGAGTAATAAATATTCCTGTAGTTGCTAGACTAAGACAATATATTGTGGAAAAAGTGTAGCATACATGATAACAGAAAATTAACCATGTTTTGATTTAACGCTAGTACCAATAAGAAAATACTTTAAGAATCGCTTTCTCCCAAAATTAACCCATGTCAAATGTATTAAAATGTGGAAAATTATGACCATACACAAGAATCCAGGTTTTGATGGGTGTAATCCCATAAACTGTTACATTTAACTAACGGTCAGAGGGACTGAAAAAAAATTGCTAACCTTGTTGCGATGATAGGTGAAAGTACCAAGCAGAAAATATAGAACCGATCTATCAATTGCTCCAAAATCTAATGTATCAAAAAGGGCAGAGATAAGATCAAGAAAAAGAAAATTTAAGCTCTTGAAGCGATTGCAGTAAAGTAAATGGCAGTGATTTACCGCATTCCTTTAGGTTGAACCAAGAGTAATCTCTATAGTTTAACTAAAAAATCTCCACTTTCCATGCAGCAAAATTACTTCTGTTTTTCGAGTTTTCAAAAACACATTGACGGCTAGTCGCAAAAAAGGTCTTTGCCGAAGCACGATCATCCCTTCCCAATAGGGATTGAAGGTGGCAATGAGACGAGATTTAATATCTTCGACTGGCTGCATTTTGCCCAAATTTGGCGATAGCATGAGCGCGTGGTGAGTCACTTGTCGGGCTCACGTCGGTATGCTTAACCCGGGCTATGGTGGGGTCTTTCCGGTACCTCAAATCGATATGACTTATTAGATGAACTATACTATTATACGATTAAAATATGGCAACGCCTTTGATCGGTGTATTTCATGCGTGGGGGAAAATGCGTACTTGTTCCAATGGTTTTCTTTAAATACGGCTAAACAAATATGGATACGCATATGTATCTGTCATAATTATACCGATTTACCCATCAACTCTGTCTACCTGTCAGACTAAATGGCCTCAGCGACTGGGGTCAGGGTTAATAAACCAATGGAAAAAGGCAAATTTGCGAAAATGGTACTGTATTTTAGAGCTAGCGTGCAATGGTGTCAGCCACCCGCAAGCAAAACAACCCCACATCAGGCACTTGAATAACACACATTGCATGGAACACTGTAATATCAAAACTACACATGTTGCTGGAAATCCTATGCGACTGGTAAATATCGTAATGGTCGGATGCGCATTTAGGCAAGCAATTGCTCCGGTCAAACAGACTTGTCATGACTAGGGTTGGGTATTTGCCTTAAAATGCATACTTTTTAAAAAAAGTTGAAAAATCTCGTAAGCATTAGGACTCAAAAGTGGAAATGGATTGATATACGACGGAGAAGGGGATAGGAAGTAGAAAAATCCTCAGTGAATCGAAGAACGAGTGATAAATACACTTTAACAGGAGTTTGCTCTAAATATTTACGTCACAACATAGGCACTAAGTAATGTCTAAAAGCGTCACTTTAAATCCGGTTGCTCTGTGACACGAACAAGCCTTCATTGCTCCATAAACTAATCCAGTAATTGTCACATTTTCGTTAAGGCAATATGTTGCAGTCATAATATAATATCAAAGTTACAGAAAACTATTCCGGTGTCTATTTTATTTAAAAAGCATCGGCTTAACGCCTGAGAACAACGACAAAGTTGAAGATTTTATGCAAAGCTTCCACAATTCTTTAGAGGTGCCATTAAATAAGACATTATATAAGGGCAGCTGTCATATTCTCAATGCTCAGAACGTTGGGATCTGACCGAAAATCACCTCAGAATACGAACAGTACGTTCCCATAAGCATTCGTAAGGGAAAGTACTTGAAGGACTTAAAAAAATGGTCTCAGAAACTTGAATAAATGAAGAAGGTTTACGAGGAGAAAATTAAGAAGTGCATTTAAAGCCTCTGATCCTAACCCAAAAGCAATATGGATTACGAAGGCTTGAAACGATTAAACTGCATAGAGATTTACAGAAGGCCGGCAGTTTTGATAGGTTGATAAGGCAATTTTAGATGCAGCATCATATGTACCACGTTTCCCACTGTAATAAAGCAAAGGTTTAAGCATTAGTTAAAGCAAATTAAATGTTTTAATTTTGAAGATACGTCAACAAAGCAGCAATTTAGGCATTTCATAATTGATTCTTCGTTTCTATCCCAAAACAAAATACTTGATTAACCCTGCACAGAAGCTCTTCTTAATACGTCCAATAAAATCGCCTAGACGTATAACATTCTGACCATGAATAAGTATTAGAAGCGCTAATCTAAGGTAGCAAATGAATTAAAAAGTGTTGGAGTCTTTAAACAAGTAGTGTTAAATGTAAATAATATGAAAAAGTGCTAAGATCTAGAGTAATGAGATTTATTCATTTATTGGGTGTAGTTTAAGACGTGGCAATTATGGGATTTTTGGAATACTTTTAAGTTTCTTTCTATGGGTTTATTGCGGTGATAAAAGCGAAAAACATTAAAAAAATTTGGCGCTCAAATTAGCTGTGGATACTATCTTTAGTAATAATATTTAGGAAACTTTTCATCCACACTTCTTTACTGAATGTGACCTCAACCACCCACTTGATGACCACTCACATTTATATAAAACAGATGAGGAATATTTATGAGATGACAATGAAGTTGGAACTAACGCTAGACTCTATTCCAACTACGCGAGCTGCAAGACTGATGTGAGAATTGTAAGCGGTCGGAGATTTGCCACCTTGTCGTCCGAGGATGGTATCTAGTCTGAAAAATTGAGATGTCAGTAAGGGCGTACATCCAGTACACAAAACAGTTTTGTTACAGTTGCGGGGGATGGAATAATAATGGCAGACTCTAAAATGAGAAACAACTTACTTTCATTTGTAATTTAAAGATTTGGTGACCCACTAATGATCAATTCTAATGAGTGTTATACACCAGGATGGAATGCGGTTTAAATAAAATATAAAATAAAATGGTCACATTAAAAGTTACTTAAAAGTTTACTGAATGGACAGTAAACTGCAGTTAATAAGGCCATTGTAGTGAAAGAAAACAAATTCTCAAGGCATTGTAGTTACCTAAGCAAAACAAAGTTAGTCGCACCGGAATATGAAACACAAACACCAGAGTCTAACGTCTAAAGCTGCCATTAAACGGGCAAAACTTATTTCAAATTAGCCGCGAAAATTCGCACAGTTTTGGTGATTCTGAATTAACTCTTATACATCCGTAAGATGTGAACAGATATGGAAGTTTAAGAATCAGCACTAATGTGCGCAACCCTCTAAATTGTTGAAGAAGCACGTTTGTGAGAAGATTGGTTTATTTATTTGTCTGAGACTCGTAATACTAGATATTAAAATCCGGTGTAATGTGATTGCCAACAACATTTGAGTGCCGTTGATTGCATTTGCGATAATTTGAATACTTGGTAAAGCGCGATTACGCGGATGTGAATTCGGAGAGGGGCAAATGGTGCGATTTACTTCACTTCAAATGTAGTTTATCATTTGTATGGGCGTGCTCTACAATAAAAATTCCAAGGTTTTTCTAAAAATGGATTCCATCATGGACTATGAGACACTTATGTTTAATACTAGAAGTAAATTACAGTAAAAGAGCACAATTTACTCCCAAAGGTCAACAGATTGGTTCGAAAAGGCTTTGCGTATATTGACAGAAAGATGACTTTTCTAAAAGTTAATCCATGAATAAGGATTTTGTACATTTATGAGGGTACTGAGGAAATTTGGGTGCCCAACTAGTTTTTATTTGGATTTCTTAAAAATAAGGTAACTCAACTCAAGCTCGTTCCATGAAATATCTGTAGGATTGTTTTGATTTTTAGGAGTGCCACTTGTTTAAGACGGCGGTCAAGCGGTATTACATGGAGCAATTCGGATTCTTAATGGTTAGGTTTTAAGAACCACACAGACTTCATTTGAGTATCGGAGTTTTGAAAAGATTTCAATCTATCGCATATCCCAATGAACCATTCGCCCCCTTTTACCATAACAATGCTTTATTTCTATATCTGGATTTGGGCTTGCGATGGATGCATGAAACAGTGATGTAAAATATTTCCGAAGGGATGAAGCATACCAGACCTATTTGAGAAAAAAGGAAAACTTGCCGTGATTGAAGTATCTTCACCCTCGAAACCATATCCAAATGTCCGGCAGAATACTGCTCAATAACGTCTTTGACATCATAAGGTCGAAGGGCCTCGCGAAACTTCCGTCTTGCGACATAGAGCCGGATTTTGCGGATCACCCGGATGACAACTTTGTCATTTTCAGTTAATGGGCGGCTTGTTTCTAGGTAGTAGTTTCCCATTCTCCTCTCACGTGCTTCTGTCGGGCTGACCATTTCCAGAGCTCTACCCTGTGACGAGGAGCTGTCACTCTGATCTGAGAAGTCGAAAATTCAGCAGAAAATAAAAATGCGCGAGATTTAGGGAAAAATGCATATTAATTCGCCACCGATGAATTAGTGCCAGTTTAGATGCAAAGTGCACAGGAGTGAGGGGTGATCGGAAGCAAGCAGAGATGGAGTTAGCCAGAATAAAGTAATTTATTGAATATTTTCATTTAGGCTAATAGGTTTGCATGACATTTATGCTTGCAAATCCGGCCATTATTTTCGGCTTATGGTTTTCAGCAAAATTGTGAGAACTTCATGCTAATAATTCGAACGCGTATACCAAATTTTTAATCTGCAGGTTTATTCTGATAAGATTTATTCCCAACGAAAGTCGATACTTTATAGTGGGCGTGACTTGGTGTGATGTCGTTTATTCCCCTCAACGCTTAAGCATGACCTAATGAATCTCCTTTGATTTAGCAGACTAAAAGGTTGAAGCTCTATTAAATAAGTACTGAAAGTAATACACAGTCGAAGACAAATGTGTAGTCTTAGTCAGTACTTATTACTGGAATTAGTGGAGTGTATTACATCTCTAGTAAGTCGATCTCAGTAGAAAGGCGACAGAAGAGGAAAACATTCCATCTTAGAAAGAGAAGCAAGCTTCAAAATAACATAGGCCGTATTAGTTTAAAAAAATACAACTCATGGTGTGAAAATCTTGCAGTAAGGGGCAGGAAAGTATGAATGAATGAGTTAAAATGTCAACAAATCCAATCCAGTGTGGTGCGAAAATGAAATGAACCTCCTAAAGGAACTGACAATGATGCATGCATATTTGCATTAAAACACAGTTTCAAGAAATATAAAGTCATAATTCGTGAACACTTTATGGCTTCATTGGAAATATTCAGTTTGTTAAATGCTTGACAGAGTTCGTTTCATAATATATGCAAGAGATAGAAGAGTGTTTGCCTAGTGTCCTGATGTCAAATCGCTTAGATAACCCACGTTCCCATTCCACCCCAATCATAGACACAAAGTGAAGTTCAAAGGAAAATATATTACACAGAATCGTGAGATACAAAGTTAAAAATGCTGTAATTCTTACTCGCAAAATTTTCAGACTACTCGCGGAGGTGAAATTAAACACCCGGATACGCGTCTGCACGAAGGGGTAAAGTTACCGGTGGTAATGTCTATTTACCGTGTAACACTCGCACACACTTAATGCGTTTGAAAGACTCATATTATGCCTTTTGAAAAAAATTCCACTAAATACCGATGATCATCTGTACAGTAGGCGTTTGAATAGTAGATTGTCTCAAATACGAAAATGATATCTGTCACTTAAAAAAAAACTAGTATCTCGCATGCCGACAGAGAAACCTTTTAATGTCTACTGTTAAGGGATTAAATCAGGCGCGAAAATCGACGATATGCATTAAACAGCCCGCAAAAGGTTAGGGATGCCCAGAAAAAGTATGAAGCACTTTATTTTCAACTTCAACCCTTGATGGCCCGCGCGTATTATTACTTCCGGACTTATTAATACAAATTTAAAACAAGAGCGAAAATCTAAAAATTACATTATGATGTAAAAATGGCACAGCTTTGCATAAATTTAATGCTTATTCACCATCAATTTGTAGTTTATACACCTAGTAGGATATTGCGACGATAAAGGCTGAAGTAATCGTCCAATGCCAAAACTATGACAAATGGTTGATGCCGTCCTGTATGGAACATCGCGCATGAGTGCTCCCATCGAGAAAGTGGTGATACTCTAAGAGTGATAATGTAAATTATTCGGAGGCAAGTTCATTTAGTTTGTTTACAGTTTTAGAAAAAGAAATAAGATGGGTGCGTGAGTGCCCACAATAACTACAAGTCAGCCTGTAGCCACACAGTAGTTGGCTCCTACCATTGCTGTCAGTTACCGATATTCCTATTTAGCAAAGTCAAAAAGACTTACCGTCGCTTGAATCTGGAGTAATCACGCTATCGCTGTTTTCCGGTGGTGCTGAGGTGTCCTTTTGACTAGAATCGGGAAATAGTGATCACAGTAAGTCGCAGTCCATACTTTCGATACGCTGTCATTGTACTCCACAAAACATTAATAACCGAAAGTCAGAACTATTTACATTTTCTGTCGCTTTAAATTATGTGTTTTCAGTAAAATGAAGTGTTTGGAATAAGGGTAGTACAGGTGGAAATGTAAGTGACAAAGAAGACAGTTTACTCAAGGTGAAGAATAGCCACAGGCACTTGAATTGAGTTCGACCTCACAGATGTAAGGCTTTGTTAGTAAAGGTTAAAGTGCACTTCAATGGGTCTTTCAAGAAAACCAAAATATCCTTTATTAGCAATTATTTTTCTAAGAAAAAGTTTTCTGTTTTTATAGCATAATTTCAAAGAAGTTTACTTCATCACCAAGGTCAGATTTTATTAATTATAAAATGTAAAACTCCTAGCATGATTTTCATAACATTTGGTGCTGCGAAACACTGACCATAAACTGCCTAATTCTAAAAAAATAAGCTAAACGCTTCGAAAAACATAACACATGGTGAGAAATTTCCGGTCAGACATGCTCCTTAAAACCATTACTTGCATTAATTGCCTTAGAAGAAGAAGATTAACCAATATTTCTGAGAGAATAATCTGCATGCAACGGTAACGTAGAGTGCGCAGATTTAGCATGTATTTGCAACAAGAGATAGAAAAAATAAATCGCATCAAAGCATCCAACATTGCGTTCACAGACCATAAATGAAATAGACACAAAATACAACTAATCGTTCCTTACCAACAACCATTTTCCCGCTGAATAACTAAGTTGGAAGGCATGTTGACTCACCGCGCTGATACAAACTTTCTTCGGCTATCGTCAATTTTGTATTCTGATTTGACTTTCCTAAGTAAAACAGGAGCCGAAGGTGTGGGAGCGTATTCAAGTGATTTTAAGTGGTTGCCTTCCCTCCCGGTAAGTGGAGATGGTAAGATGAATGAAAGATTGGCCTGTGCCAGAGCTGGCCTTAGACCACTTCCCGGAACTGTATTTCCAATTTTTAATTTTTCAGCTTTCCTTCTAATCGATGAAAGACGCTGACCGAATCGCCCAAAACCACTTCGCTCAGAAATTGACCCCGTTGGCTGGAACCTGCAAGCAAAATACCGCTTGTTCAAATACCTTCCCTTCCAACAAATAGTCCTCCATTCCAAATAGTCCTTCGATCAAAGCAAGTACTATTGAATTATTTGAGGAATTTATCTTTAATTAAAAACATGACAATAAGCGCAAGGTTATTGTGGGGAATTTCAGGATACTTCTACGAATCAAATAAAGCCTTAAGGAACAAATCGTCATTTTCATTTTTGACCAAATTCAGCACAAAGAACGTCACTCCTTATTTGCCATTGCTCACTCTTGAGGGATGTGGTGGTAATAACTAACTTAATTGCCTTTGTTTGTTGCCTAGCGTTTTACCAACGATTTCAAACTAGCAATTGTTTCAATGGAACCACAAATAGGAACGAAATTATTGCTCAAGAGAATTGTTTAGTTTTTGTATTCGAAGTGCGGTTGTATGTGTACCAAGGGGAACAAACACGTCGTTCAATGGCCTCAGAATGTTAACAAGAACAAAAATACAATTGCACTTAATAGCTGTCTTTAAGAGAATAGTTTGTGTAATCACACCATCTGTCCCTGTCCATGGACTAGGCTAGTTTCGCAAGTTTTGGATATGAAAGACGGGGACCCCTTGCGCTCAGTGAAATAAAAACTGAAAGAAGGGAAAGTTGTTGCGCGATTTATATTACATGTGACATAAAAAACATAACATGAATTTAGTCTTACAAAAAGGCTAGGAAATTGCTAAATCATAGAGGCGTATTTAGAAAACTTAGTAAACTAGCAGAAGACGCTTGGGTTCACCGTCATTAGCAAAGTTAATCATCATTCTATATTACCTAAAATAAATTAGTGGGATTACCAACATTAAAGTTTTTTTGTTATTTTCAGCAATTGGAATGAAATGTGACATTGGGACCATTGAAACAAACTTCAGAGTTTTACTCAAGTTTTCAAGAATTTCCAAATGGCTTTTGAGGGATTTTTGAGGATTTGGCCTTCGTATACTACAACTTTTCAGGCAGAAACCAACAACAGTTGCCCAACTCTACTTGGAAGTCGTGGATCATGATAAACTTATTGCTAATTGAGAATACCGCTGAGCGTCTAGTAAACTTTGAGTGATTTTTTGTGCAGCAACAAACGAAAAGTATGTTTCCCTTACCAACTTTCTCGCATACGTTCAAATGATACGCATTAAACGTAAAACAGGGGTCATACATATCCAGAAATACAATAGGAACAATTCTCGTGTTAACGTATCTTTTGTATATGGGTAAGAATTAGCCTTAGAGGCGAAGTCTACATTAGTTAAGGTTGAGTAACTTAATGAGCTTTTAAAAGATCAACCATTAAAATACATTTTTTCAACGTCATTTTTTAATGGTAAAGTGCGGGTGATACAAGTAAGAGAGATAAATTTATTTTTGGATATGATGTTCAACTTGCATAAGCATCCGCAAACAATGTTGCATATGTAAATACAAGTATATTAAAAACGAAAAAACACGATAGGACTTACAGAGCCAAAGTAGGCTTACATTAAGTTACGCACTAAAGCACAGATTATTTTGTTCATTAAAGACTTCAGTCAGTTGGTTACATGCTCTGCTTATGCAGACGTAAGGATGAGCACAGATAATTTTGCGTTTTGACAACTTTAAGGAAACTACTCAACTTTCTTATGCAGTGGATTCAAATTTTTATGATCACGAAATTTTATGAAGCACTTTTAACACTGCACTTAGCACGTAGGCCTTCCATGGTATTTTACCTCATTCGTTCATGGGGCAACTTTGCAACTAAAAGTGCCTTGAGGATCACACACAACAATTGCTTCTAGTGACTTTTTGCTTTACAGTTGGTGTTATTTTTTTCTCAATCTCTGGCCTTGATGATTTTAAATCACTTCTTACTTACCCAGCAAAAGTAAGCAAACCGCCAAACTGGCGTAATTTATATTCCCTGAATAAAATGCTGAACACGTTTCCAAACTAAAATACCCAAGAATTGGTGCGCTTACAAGGGATCGATGATAGTTTGGGGTGTGTAAATATTCCATGTGGCGACGGAAGTGGACTGTTTGTCGGCAGCATAGCAGCGCCACATGCATTGGATGAGAGTAGCGGCAGGTATGCGTCTTCGAATCAAGTGCTTCTGGCGTTGTTGCTGTTGCACCTTCAGGGCAAATCCACTACCCAGTATGCCCTGAGGTTAACAAACAGTCTATCATTGGCATCAGCCTTCTTTAAAAGTGTATTGGTTTTAAACCTTTTACGTGTTAGGTTAGTGTGCCAAAATACATAAATCACTCAATAATTTATCTTGAGTAACCCAAGTGATTTGATCGTGCTCCGTTTATCCTTTAAAGAATTCCTTTGTTGAACACGAAGCAAAAATTTGGAGGTATATTGTGGTTATGATTCGCCAGAAAACCCGGTCTGTAGGTGAAATTGGTTAATTAGCTTTAAATTGACGAGGCAAAATATGCATATTTAATGCTTCCACACAACAAGTCAGTTTGATTAGAGTTTGCAAAGATGTCGGTGACTTACGGCAGGAAGGGCGAAGAAGGATATTCCAGCAATGGCGCAGAAAGCCGCAATAATTTTCCCTATCCAAGTTTTTGGTACCGCGTCTCCATAACCGACAGTGCAAAGCGTTATCTGAAGTAACACTTAATAATATCAAGGTTTTTCTCCAGAAATTAATAAAAAGAACTTTCTATAGCGCCTTAAACTGCTGTAGGTCGCATTTAACTGGCATTGTACATTGTCTGGAAAACCCAGCGAACTTTATAGGGACTTGAAAAATAGATGTAAATCAAAAAAACGTTCGTATGGTTATTTGAAAATAACATTAGAAGTCTTTTTGACGATAGAAACATTTATATTGACTCACCGATGAGGGGTTGAAATAAAGGGAATCAGCCGATAGCCTTACAACTATTTCGCTAGATTTAACGGTCTTTTGATGTTAAAATGAACATTTCCTCCTGTCCTTTCCGAATAAATTTCACTCCCAAATTTCTTTGGCAATGCAAAGCAACGTTCTTATAAGTTTTTTCTTTTAGGAAGAATGCGCAATTACCATAAGCAAAATTGTCATTTTTAAACATTTAAATAAGCTCTTCCTGAAAATTTTAGTGGTTTTGAGAAATATCTCATAAAGCTACATTTTCGTTCCCAAAGGAACACTTTGTATGTGAACGAGGCTCACAAAGACGTGCTTCCACGCAAGTAGGTCCAACAGAGGGGTTAAACGCTCAACATTTTCGCTATAAAATGCATTTGATTTTCAAAGCGATCACCCACCTTGCAATACGATGAGACATTTGTTATGAAACAGTTACATTCAATGGGAACTGACGAAAAATAGGTGTATAGTACAAAGCCATTGAAGCCGCTAAGGAAGTAACATAATCCAAAGTTTTGTTAAGGATATGGGCGAAAAAGGTAGAGTGGAATTACAAAATTACTGGAATTGTGATTACAATACCAATTTTAATTTTTTTTAAGGGAGAGGAATGCGTGGCTTAGTAGTAACCCTACTCTCTTGCATATGTTCTTGTTGATACCGCTAGAGCTAGGGCATGGGCAGCTATTTTTGAATTCTTCTTGCTCATACAGTAAAATTAAAAGTGTAGCACTATGATCTGAAAGATATTCAATTTCTTAGACAATAAGGTGTTCACTGTGATACTCACAATGCCCCACCAAAGAGCGTCCGCAAAGCTTTGGATTTTCCTGTTGTCCTTTTTTTCCACCAAGTAAATGAGAAACGAACCAAAAATAAGTGCCAGAAAGCCTATGTACATTGTTGTGAAGAGTTCCTGTTAAAATACAAAAACACCGAAAATGAGTTTTTATAAATGGAGAAGTGGTATTGATTCAAATACAAATGTTGTTGTTTTCTCAAGGTTCCCTTAAATAGGTCAATGCAAAGTTATGCACGGACAACGTCCCCCTCAACTGGTCAATCACTCATGAACTCCAGCCCTAAAAGTTATATGAGTGCTTTAAAATAAATGTAAAAATTTACCATTATTAGGATTAATCTATTATTTGCAAAAGTTGTGCCATGCTTTAGTGTAAACAGAAGTATACGAAAGCGCTTTTAAGACAACGCTAACGCTAAAAACTTACTTAGACTACCTAGAGGGCAAGAAGTCTTTAAAAATCGGAATACGCTGACAAGGCTATATATTTGAGAAAATGTCAGCAGAAGTACTTTGCCTACATTTCTTTTGCTCATAATGAATTTAATTGACATCGATAGAGCAGTTTTCATCTACGTCACTCGTGATTTGCACGATAATAAGCTGGAAGACATGTGCAAGAGATCACTTGAATTATTGTTTCTGCTACTACTCAATCGCATACTTCCACCGGGATGGCCACATAGACTTGAGTTTTTGAGAAGATCTAGAAAAATCGACGGTACATCCAGTTTCAATCAAATTTCGTAGCATTAGGGTATTGAATTAAAAACAGCAAATTTTACAAACTTTCATATCACCTCAAAGAGGTGTCGGTGGGAAAACATTCCCCCATCATGAGTTCGTTTCAAATACAAGAACCGAAAATGGAATTTGTAATATGAGAACCGAATCAGGAAAGACTGAGCATAATCTAGTATTCAAATTTTCTCCCGAATGAGTCGTGGAGTCTTGTGAACATCATTTTAAGGGTTCATTACTAGGTTGATATTTAGTTACAGGCCATGAATTCACAATCCAACTTATGGCAAAAAGAAGTTGTGTACTTTTCAGTTACATGAAAATATATGAATTATTAACGCCTGGAACACAAAATAATCTATTTCAAAATCGCTTGTTTCCGTAAGATACCAAAGCCAAACCATGAAGTTAGCAAATTAGGCGAATAGTTGTGTTGTCTGCCTATAAACTTCTCCAAATTAACTAAGAATAGAAAGCCGTACCGTACAGTTAAAAGGTCAATTTATAACCATTAGCAATATTTTTATTTTCCAATTTCTACTTCTCTTTACCACCAATATAGTTCATATTGTTAGTTTCGTTTTTCATAGGAAATAAAAATGTTACTCAAGTTTTATAACCCGGTCTCTAGTATATTGGACGAAGCTTTCAAAGTCCTACCTGACGATGGGCCCATACAACTGAGGCTAGAAGTTTGAATGATCCTGCCCTTCGGTCGACACGAATCATTCGTAAGATTTGGAAGAATCGAAGGCCACGCAAAGCACTTGCCGCGTATACGTTGCTTGTATTGTCACTCGCAATTACAATCACACTGGCCACGATTAGAATGATGTCTGTGTAATCAAGAAAGAGAATTTCCCAAGTTAGCTCACATCTCCTATGCAACTTCCCCCATTTAGTAAATAATAGCACAGCAATTAACTATGGACAAGACTGGACAGTGAATTTGAGCTGGTGCGTGCGAAGTGCCAGTTTTCATTGTCAACGTTTCTTAGGCTAGTTGATAGGCCATTACTGAGTTATTTCTTAGTTCATTTATGTGTCATGAAACATTTTGTGTAGCAAATAATAAAAGGACATCTATCAAGAGATGGATGGGATTTGTTTGTGTTCCCATAGAACTACATTATCGGTAAAGGTGCCTCGGCAATAGATGATCACTGAATTGATTCCCACGACAACTAATTTTTGTCTGTGAAAGCATTAAGCTTCATTCCATTCGCAGTGATGGTGTTCCAATTGACACCATGAAGCCACTTTCCCGCCAATTCTTTGACTATGACACGATCAGGTATAATCTTCCGTTTTGCATGAATATATTATATCGGTCTTATTGCTTTTATACGCTAATAGCCCAGAGACTAACACCACCTTGCTCCCTTGATGATTGATGGCGGCAGGTAGTGAGATCAACGGAAAGGTGTCCAGTCGTACATAACATCTTAATCTGGTAATTAAATTTATTTTACTGAGATTAATATCCAGAAGAGAAGGCTAGCCAAAGCCTCCATTGAGTTTTAAAGCAAAGTTTGGCCTAACAAATTTTTCACTTAAACGACTACATAACCCTGAGTTGATGAAGTAACATATCACATAGTTATTAAGCATGATAAAACTTTTAATTCTATGGTTAATAAATTTGAGAGAAATAGACATCAGCTTATTTTATCAAATTGCTGATGGGAGCTAAGCATCAGAACATTTTTGAAGTTCAAAAAATGTAGAAACCCTTGTGCTTGAACTATAGGGTCAAGCAGTAAACATAAAGTCCACTTAATCCAACTCCTAATTAACACTTCACTAGCTAGTCGGTTGGGTCATTAGCGTCCCTATTATTTCTACTGCGATGAAAAAAATGAAAGTGGGAGAAAACCACTTTTACCAAATTGTGTTGGAGTTTCGTGAAGCAGCAGAAGTTTCGCTCTACATTAATTCCTTAAATGGTGGGAGAAAAGCTTTTCAGTGGTTTACCAAAGAATATTACTTTTGCTATTTTTTTAATAATGGCATCTATTTAGGAATCAGTGCCGCCGTTAACTTTCGAGAACATCTCGTGGTCCATAACAATACGGGATTAACTTTTGATTTTTTACACAAAGTGATTCAAGCAAGCACAAAATTATTAAATGTCTAGCTTATTTTTTTCAGATATTAAAAATATTGCTGCTAGAGTGCAAATGGATTTGCTAGCAAATTAAACAACACAACTCTTTAACTGAAAATAAATTTAGCGCATATTTACAGTTCCAAGATTGTGCATATCAAAACTGTCATTAACAGGCTAAGCATGCTATTCTCCCCAAATTAAATTTTGCGTAGTATATTCGTCTAGGTTGCAAAATATCATTTGATAGGCATTTATATTACATATCGTTTTGACCGCTAAATCTAAAAGTAAGTATTGCTAAAGATGTTTTTTAGAAAAGGACGGCGATAAATTGGTCCCAGACGCATGTGTAGTCATGTTGATTAATGTGGACAATTTGTGCCTATGTGGGGTGGATTAAAATGGCTTTACCCACGATGCAGAAGGGACGCCTAGCAAACCGAAGACGCCCTCTCCAAGTCTGGTATCGTGGCCTGCAGCCAGCGCTCCACATTCGTACAATGTATTCAATGAAAAACCAAAAAAGCAGCACCAGTTCCTAAAAGAAGAAATGTAAATATTTTTATTTGGTAAACTAAAGTCTATGCGATTTTCGGTATAGCTGGCTAGCATGACCTGTCGGAACCTATAAAATCTTGTCAAGTGCATGCAATTGATTTTACGCATTCAAAGCATGACTACGCACGCGTCTACCACCACGCTTTATTATGCTGGGCACCATTCGCCTATCACTTTGATTCCCCATAACATGCCACTCAAAGCTGATGGAAACGACTCAAATTCGCCTCCTTTGCGAACCCAACAAGTTTGACTTAGTTCCGATGCTGCAGTAGTCTCTCGCTTACTTCGTATAGCATCTGCAGAAGGTGTGGCAGCAGGACACGCAATTCAGAAGTAGTTTGCAAAACTGCATTCGTCCTTGTGATAAATCATTCAAAGAGAAAAACATTGCATTCAGGCGGACTCACTATTCTTGACTGGAATAGAGAATGACGTGTCGTTCAGTAATGCTTGAGGTGAGTAATGAGACAACTCGTCTACATATGCATCAACTGCAAAGGGAAAGTCATGCTGCAGCCTAGGTGAGTGGGCACTCTATGCCAGACTTCCAAGACTATCAATTTGCTCTTCTTCCCTTTTTTTTCACACACCACATAAAAGCACCACTTTTAGCTTGCTTGCCGACTGCCTGTTGGACTGAATGAACTAATAAATGAACCAATGACTGGGTGGACAAATGAACAACCTGTGATGAGGAACGGCTTTTGCATTTTACCGTTAAGCAAACAGGTGTGTCATTGGTCATGCTCAAACGACCCACTACCCACCCCTCACTGCTGGGGCACCACTTCGCATCCAAGCCCGGTGCTTTGTATATGTGAGTGCGTGCATGCGTGGTGGACTGAAGACGGAGTTGTTCACTAAGACTTGGTCACTTGCTGAAGACCAAACAATTACGGCTGCGATCTGTCTACTCGATGCAACCACGTACAAGTGGAGAGTGTGTGAGGAGAACCCCTGAAAACACCTAAGACTGGTGAATGAGTCGGCAGAGCACCCCATTCTTAGTCCTGTAAGACAATGCAACATCCTATGCCTCACACCACAAAAGATACTGGCCAGAGGATTTGAACTCACTACTCCACTCCCATCCCCAACCTCCGTACTCCCTTGATGCTTCTTTTCCAAGTGATTGTCACCATTCCTTGGTGTTGTGCAGTCGTATATGTGTGTGTGTGTGTAAGTACTCCTGGAAACACTCAGGTCTGGTAATTCAGTCGGCATAAAGTCGTATTCTCACTAAACAAAATAAGGTCTCATACCTTCACCACACTTGCATGAGAAAAGTTTTATGCTTTAAGATGAGGAAGAAAAATGCTACTTTGCCCCCAGGCTTCGTGTTCCCCGGTTCCGCTTTTTCTTAGCTTTGGACAGTTACATGTGTACTCGACAAGTAGGAAATAAAAGTGAGTTGGTAGGTGAAGTGCCTAGGGCTAGATTTCTTTGCTTCTGTATACAAAATGCCCCATTAAATAGATTCCGCATCAGTCTCCTGCCTTTTTAGGAAAGATTTGTAGACTGCAGGGATTATTATTTCAACCAATACAATATTGTATTGTTGGTAGGTTGGTTTCAATTAGGTGCCTTATGAAATCCAAACTTATTCTGGCCGCTTGAAAACGAGAATACGACATATTTTCGTACTAATGATATTTACTGTTTTAAATCGGCAATTTTTAAATTGGCCTAGCTTTGTTAACGAACTCACTAACCTGATGCGTTCGAGAAAGGCAGTAAATGCCAGATCTATGAATAAAACTGATGTATTTTTTAGCGATTGTTGCCATTCTAAAGAGTGATCGTGCACACCTGCGTTGCGCAAAGCCAAAAGGCGGCAGCAGCTTTCCAAAAATGCGCAATTAGCTACTTGGATGACCACAGTGAATGGCCTTCTTTTTGAGGCCGAAAGAATTCCCAAACTATTTGTTGTGCAAATCACTTCTTAGTTAATCAAGGGCTTTTCCAGAGAAAGAGTAGGTTCTCACTAAGACACAATAAGTTATCATGGCTTAGCTTACTTTTTTTTATGATGTGAACATCTAGGTGTTATAAAATTTTCAGCTGAGGGAGAGTACAAATGAAAAATTCGGGAAGTGAAAGGCGATCTGAATTAACCTTAGATCCACGTGCCGATAAATAACCAGCATTTGCAAAGTTAAAATATATCTTTGAACATAACGTGTTGATGAGACTTCGAGATAGCCCAGTGTTAAGCCAATGCGTGATGACTCTAAGCATCACAAAAAAAATATCGCTTTTAGACTGGAACTGTATAAGACATGTTGTGAAATAAAACCATGAATCAGTTTACGGAAAACAACATTAATTTCTCCTAAAATTGACATTTTCTGTAAGAAAACTCAGAGAGTTTAAGAATTTTAAACTTGTTAACGTACAACATCTCTTGTACTCGGTATCGACCTTGTTTACCGCGAGGAACCTTATCACTTCTCGCAAGGCCTCGCTTATGCACGAGGGAAACTGTTTTCAAAAAAATCAATCAAAATTAATGCATACTATACGGTAACCTACGTTGCGTAACCTACGGTATGATAAGTCCATTACCTCTGACACTTAGGCGAAATGCTCAATCCAGTAATTTTATCTGATTGTGATTTTAAGTAGAGATTATGCAGTTAAAAGAACAAATAATTCACATAACCAATGTTTTGGCAAAAAAAATAATGGGTGGTGCTAGACAATACCAATCTACTTAAAGACTAAGTGGCACTTGAATTAAGTCTTACTATCTCGAAATAAAGTTGGTGCCATCCAATTATTGGCATAGAATAGCTCAAGATAACAAGCTCGGAAACTTTATTTTGAAATGTAAGATGAATGCTTACAGGTGCATACTTTTACTAGGTGGGATAGATTCAAACAATGCAATTTCACCTTTGCCACGTATTAGAGGCCGAGAAAAGGTCTAAAGCTTTTGACGCCATTCAAATCCAATCATAAAAGATTTTGCATTCAGATTTATGTAGTGTCCCGCTGCTCGTAACGCTAAAGGCCTCTTTTACAGCAAATTAATTCCATACCCATTCAGACCCATTGACTAAGTCTTTATAGCTCTCATTGGCAAAGTGCTGCATAAATTTGTTGTACTTCTAGAAATTGTAAGAATGAACTAATTTAATAGCGGTCGAAACCACTTAACGACAAAAGTCAAAAATACAAACTTTTATAAACTGTAGCTGATGCCAAAGAAAACATGGGAATAGAATTTCCAACTATTTGTGCCAATAATATTTACAGAGGAAAAGTCTGCTCTTTTTTATTGCCTATGACAAAAGCTGACCTTTTTATTCTTCTGGTGCAAAGCTAATTAATCTGCTCCTCCAAAGCGGCCGGGATTCATCATTTTTATAAGAAGGTCACGAATAATAAATAAAACAACTCAAACTTTAGCATACGATTTAACTGGGGACCTGAAAAGACTGTGCACTATAGAATACCTAAGATAAACTGGAACACGAGGTGAAATTATGGGGAAGGCAGGATTAATCCCCTTATTTGCCCATACTCAGCACGCGCGGATATTTCGTCCCCCTTGCAAACTGTGGCTTCAGGCAAGCATCAAACAAAGCTGTATAAAATTAAATTGCATTTGTACCCCACCAAAAAATTGCTACACCGACTCTTTGTAACATACTATTTACATAAAGTGGATTACGAAGGAAAAATATTGCTTTTCTGGAAAATTAAATGATCTTTAGGAGATATGATGAATGTACAAATGCGCAATACTTGTTATTAAATCGGTGAGTACTTCGAGACTTAATGAATGTAGCAATCTCACTGGATAGAAAAAAGCTAATTCCGAAAATGCAGACAAAGAATAGAAGCAAAATCGAATTGCCTAATTGGACTGATCGACCTAAAGGGATATATGGAATGGAAAATCAAAATCTGCTGACAACGACAAATGCAGACAGATGAAATACTCTACTAAAAACCGGTAAAAAGCAAGTAAAATTCTTTTGAAAAATATCAACACAATTAGTCTAGGAAAAAAAGAATGCATTTTGGGCCAGTTTCTTCGCCTAGATTTCTTGACACATAACCAATTGCTGAATTTATTTTTGCACAACAATTGTACTACTTGCTTTAGCTACGCAGAAATTATAATTGAAGTTTTTAGGAAAGAGTCAAGAGTCTGGATTGAATGACGTTAATCCCAAATTTGTAAAAACATAAAATCTGAAGAAGTAAAGTTTTTTGAAGGCTGACTATTTATTTTGAAGTGGCCTGGAAATAAGTTTTTGGCGGACACAAGCATTCTCGCTTAGACATAATTTGAATACGTCCTCTTTTATGAGTAGCCATAAATGTTTGATTTCTTTATCGAGGCAGGCAGTCATGAAGCTTATTGAGTACAACATGCTTACCATGTATATTAGGGCCCTGGATGCTGCCATAGTGAACTCCTGGATGGTTGAAAGAACACTGGTTATAAGACAAGCGAGTACCGATGCAAATCTACAAGATAATAAAGTTAATGTGAGAGCCTGAGAAACCAAGCAGCATTCTCAAGGAATATGAAGTATGCATCATTTCAAGTTAACCATGGTATAATGAGAGGGTTTTTAATGAACAAAAGGGTAAACAGGCAAACTCTATATGCATTATGATCACACATTTGTAAGTGTTAACTTGTACTGAAATCGACATATTTGGCATCTTCAGCACAGTGGAAAATCACTTAAATTTTAAAGTGAGTTCGAATGCCTGTGTATAAGGTCTGGTGATTTTGATCTCGTCCTATATTCCGACCCCATTAAAAAATCTTTTCCGTTATAAGGAAATTTGAGGAAAAGTTTGCTTTAGGCTGCCTACCAGTGTTTGCATCGCGGCAAAAGGATGAACAGGCGCGAGCAATCGTCGAATTGAAAGAAAAATCTCAAGGCAAGCTGTTGGATCGTAGTTTTTCCAAATATGTCTCTACACGACTAAACAACATTTGAACTGATTGCCCTGTGAACAACCAAGCCTAAATTAGTATTACAATCTCTTTAACAGCAACATTAATATAAGAGGTTATCCTAAGCTCATTAAATAGCAATGCTGTAAGTAAACCGATAAAAAGCAAGGATATGCTTAAGAGTCGAGGAACAGGTACAAAAATTTGTGTTGCATATTTGGAATAATACTTATGCAAATATGAAGGGTCTCATGAAGGAAATAAATTCTATCTCAGTAAGCAGCAAAGTAGGGAAAATTCTTTTAAATCCTGTCATTAGTAAGCACATTTTCCGGGAAGAAAATGAAACACTAAATCAACCAGGTTTCTAAGGCATCCTTTAGTGAGTAGCATCAAAGTGGTGGCATAACCTACCAAAAATAATAACTCTAGATTTTCCGCTACATCCTCCAAATCCTACTTCATGAAAATTTGGCATATAAAATGAAAAGCCTGCACAAATTACCCATAAATATAAGGTTAAAAACAATCAAGGTGAAATATACATTTCATTATAGATCCCTCTCCTAGATTTTATAACGATTCAGTATGCAAAAATAAATTATGCTGTCAAAAAACCCAATTACTCTGAATCCATAAGAAGGGGAAGATACACTTACATATTAACGGGTTCAAGTTACACCTGTTTTAATGAATTTAGGCTTCTTTAAAGTTAATGTGTTTAATCTAGACCTCTCTTACCCAAACATGTCTTAGGGCGAGAGTTGGTGCTTTTAATGGCAGAAAAATAAATTCAACTAGTGCCCTAGAATTATTTTGTACTTTTTATTAAAACCCTCTTTTTACCCCTATTGCTAATTTTATGAAAAAAATGGAAATCTGCTGATATATTTAATGGCAGCACTAGATTTCGAAAAAATTAGGAAAGAAATGGTTGTAAGCAACTGCATTGAATATGGTTTTATGTCGGTTAAGACTTACACAAATGAATGGTATATCATTGCTTTTTTTGTTTTGGGCCGTTCAAGAAAATTGTAGGTGATAGCCTGATGTTTTCGATAAAAGGATTCCTTTCGACTCAACATTACTTCCAGTGCCTTTCCATGTAGCGAGGTCCGCCGAACAACGCTAGGGTACTCTTCCGACTCCGTTGCCAAAGTATCTAGCAGCATGTTTTTAGGACTTATTCCATTCAAGCCTATCACTTCCTACGTAAAATCCGTCAGTGTTTTTGAACATTTCTCTAATCCACCAGTATAGGAAATTGCTTTTCTGCATTGATCTGCCATTCCCTCGGATTAACAGACCAATGACTAAGGTCACATCAAACGAATAGGATGCTGGCCACGTGGTATCCAATCCGTCATCAGCTAAATATTCATTGGCAGGACAAGACAGCCAATATGTGAAATGGGCAGTAACAATCATAAAATATCTGCAAACTAATTGGAAAGCTCACAGAGTTAGCTGCAAAAAAGCCCTAGTACAAATCAATGTGAGAATGCCTTATTTCCAATTTTGTGAAATAAAATTCGTTTCCGATCGCTAAATCGGAAAATATTTCAGATTCGAAAATTACGAATTTATCTAGTAAGAGCAGTGGCTGATCTGGATTTTTCGAACTTCTTATTGATGTTATCTGGACAAACCGCCCAATGGCTTGCAGATGTTCTCAGTGAACTGACGAGCATGAATAGGCGAGACTCTGACAGAAACAAGGATTTGTAGCTAATTGGAGGCATTCTAGCATTTAAAATAGGTTACCAGCGTATTCATGCAACTGTGTATTATAGTGAGATGCTATTTAAATAGTGTAATACTGTTACTATTCCTACAGGCACTAGCCTAAGTGATGCTAAGTAGTAAATAAAGCCAAATCTGGATTAAGTACCGGAAATAATAGCTAATGGCAACTATTAAAGAGGCACTCCTTTTGTTGTAGTTGTGCCTCATTAGCTGCACAAGTTTATTGTCTGCCAATAAAGTTAATATCTAGGCCCTATTTTAGCAATTACATAATCATCAATAATAACTTCCACAGTGGATTATTCCTTGAAATATTCAGGACCTAATGAATGCGATTGACAGCAATCGAATTGAATACTCTTTGGCTCTACATAAAGTATGGAAAATAACTTATCTCTTATACCACGCCTACATAGCATAAATTAAGGTTATCCTAAGGTGCTCAGTCTCCCTGAAGTGAGTTTAGGTTCTTATCCTTTGGTTGGTTGCATTAAGTGCAGCACTGTCGTAAACACGTGTTTGTTTGAAAAAGATACATGCTTTTTGGATAGTGTCCCTTTACTTTGATCATAAAATGATGAAAGGTGAAGAGGACAAAGATGTTCATTAGGCAGAATATCGATAAAAGCAGAAAGGCACTTAAAAATAGTATTTTATGGTACAAAATATTTTGTAAAAGCCGCATCCATGCTAATTTGGCTTAATTGTGTCATCTCATCCAAAAAAACCCATGTGCCAAAAAGACGTCATCAAAAGATTACGACCAGCATGGAATCATTTTAACATGCCATCCGATGCAGAGTTGGTGCTTTGGTAGGGATTTATGGATGCTTAGAATTGGCTAAGGAAAAGTGAAGAGGCAGTTATGAATAGTAGAATATCTGCTTTCTTTGCAAATAAGATGCACTGGCATTCATTCCAACTAAAGTTGCTATCTACCCACGCGCAGCATATTGCCAACGATTCCTTTACTGGAGACTTTTATTTTTTTAAAGCTGCTCTTTTGGTTGCTTTAATGCTTAGTGCGACCCATGATGAATGGAGGGACGTATTAATACTTTCTTTGGGATCAGTCTGTCAAGCTCTATAGCGGTAAGCTTCTACAACTAAAACTGATAAGTAGAGGTCCAGATTACGCAAACGAGTAACTACTTTTTGTCAAGCAAATCCAATGCCATAGCTTCCTCAAAGGGTACCGCAATACATTTGGAAACACATTTTAATAAAAACCACGCGGATATGTCACTGAAAAACTGACACGAAAATACTGAAATATTCCTTGACATGCACTTCAGGCCCAACTGCCGAAGGCACAAGGTGTTGGTGTGCATCCGTTCACGTACCTATAAGTCAATGAAAATAAAATTAAAAATCTGAACGATTCGTCGGCGAAATGTAATAAAAGTAAGGGCAAGTGCCCTGACACCACTATCAAAGTTTTACTTAAGTTTTCCTCCATCTGGCTAGAAGGAAATTTATGGGATGCAGATATTGCTCCATCAGTAAGAATGTAACCTTACCTCACTTAGTCATTGCCTAGGCGTGGCACCTATCGTTTCTGCAGAAAACAAAAAGGGTAAATTAATCATCATTCGATAAATCAGAACAAAGTGTAAATCTAATATGGTTTTTCAAAACACCACATGATTAAGTTGCGGCTCAGTTACTCCAGATACGGTCACCCTTTATGCAAACACTGCGTTCCATAGCAATGTTTCAGGGTAAAGGAGTCCATTACCTATGATCCCCTTTGCACATCGCTTCAAGCACTGATGCTGCGGCTTTTAACCCACACCACAACTTCCTAATATTTACTATGTGGAAGCTGCCAAAAAGGCACCTTTACTATTGTTTTAGATTGGTAATTAGCATAAAAAAAGCAAAAATGAAACACATTTTTGTTGGGAAAAAATGGTTGACATTTTTACATAAAAATGCGTCATCGGGATAGCAAGTCAAGGCACTATCTACTGGATCCGCCATCCCAGTACAACCGAATTTGCAAGCGAGCTGCATTTTCCCATCAAAATGAGTGTAAACCACTCAACAAAGGGCTCAAACCTGTACAACGTTACATCACACTTTTGAAAATTTAAATAACATACTAATTAAGTCGTGTAGGCATCATCTAAGCCTATAACAACCAGGAGACCATTGCAAATTCGTGAAATTAAGTGTTTCTGGCATGATCGGATGGATTCGGTCCCCATTACTGCCTCATACATGTGTCAAGTGCTTTAAAACTGGAAAATTTAAACGTCTATTTGTTAGTAATGTTTTGTAGCATCGAAGCTTACTTCCTGTAGGTCTGCTAACAGCTAATCAATGAGTGTGACGTTCAGGTGTCTGTGAAAGTTAATAGAGCTCTGCACATCAATAGCTGCAAGTGTACTGCTTATGTTGTTTAAATGTTTCTTTCAGGGAGGAGGCGGGCATACGATTCGAACCTCGCGACTGAGAAGTCAACGTCTAGCGGCCTGGAGAAAGGCTCCTCTTCCTAGCCTCCCTGAACTTGTACCCGCTCTCTCTACTTACTGTATCCAATAAACATGACAAAACCAAATCAACCTGTGTGTTCAAAGGGTATGAGGGCCAGGGAAGAGGAGATTCAAAAGCCTCGTCCTACACAAGTGGTCAAAGCAGATTGCTCTCATTTTGTCATCCACTGCCAAATTTTGTTACAATCACACTTTGGGTTTTGCTTGTTAATTTGAATAAACGTGTGGATGCGCAGCCCTGCTCGAGTTGGTCGCTTGTCTCCGGACTTTTGTGCCTAAGATGAAAGATATGTTAGACCGTTTATTGCTGGCTCTAAACCTTGAGTGTTTTAGTTATCGTCAAATCGTGTGTGGTACAGGTTAAAAGAATTTAACTGAACCGCTAAATCTTGATTCTGGGCGGATTTCTCTCTCAAAGCAATTTTTCGTCTACTTCACATGTTGCAGTACAAACATGGTAAATAGGGTTATTAAAAGTGGTTAAAACCATTAAATGCTAGTTTTTGATTGTAAGGTGCAATGGGTCTAAAATATTAATGAAGATGAATATGGCTTTTCAAAATGGATGATGTATCTGTGGACAGCTATAAGGTGTGATTTGGCAAAAAATGATTTATCTGCTAACATTATTCACTGAATGAAGATTTGTGGCAATGCCGCCTAGGAGATATTTATCCTGTTAATTCGCAGTTTGAATCAAAGCATAACTTTAGGCCAATTCCTCACTGTATCTTGCAGGCACATCATATTTTCGGTCACTTATGAACCGTCAACCTGATTGGCGAAACAGGAAGAAGTTGGTATAATATTTACATTTATTCATTTATTCATGTGTTCATGCCTATTGATGTTAATCTCGGTCCAAGCACAACGTAATGTCAATGCCTGCGCTGATGGAGGCAATCTTCCCCTGTTCGCCTCTGGGCTGGGCATAGATTTATGCATTTGAGAATTGCGATACTCCAATATGGCTAAGAGCATAAAAACAAAAAAATTGAAACCAGAAAATTACATACCTTTATTTAAACTAATATTTAAGATATTTTACTTTATCCTCCAGGGAGGATGTAAAAATAGGGAGCAGACCCTTAGTTGTCAAAGCAAATCTTCTCATTACTAGCGTCTTCTTAAAAAAGAGTAATTAATCAAGTCTATCAATCTGCGTAATTTGTAGCCGCTTCATCTAATGGTTCTAATAAAGTAGGGAGGCTGAATGGTTGTTTTTTCGGTGAAAAAGAGCCAGTTCGAATATTTACAAGGGGAGTTGTGGTTGGGAGTTGTTTGGAGGTCATCATTTAACAGTTATATGAGTCTATTAGTTCACCAGCAAATCCACTTATTGGCGGGCCACAGCTATTTAATCGGCAGATTTTAAAGCAAATTTTGCTATCTTATTGGGTTCTTTACTGGGATTCATCATCTAAGATATCATCCACTCTCATAAGCTTATTATTATTTAAAATTTCGCCCTTTGCCGATTTCGCTTAAGATCACCGTAGTAAATATAGGATGAAATTTTAAAATGCTCCCACGTGTATCATTCCATTTTATGCACAGCATCGACCTCACTCGTATTCCCTCAGTTTATGAATGTGACCCATATTGATCCTTTTGGTTATGGATAAAATACTAATTTTATATTGGTACTTTGCTTAATTTTACAATTACTGCATTCATTCTATTGGCAATCACGCATAAAAGTGCGCGGTTATGTTTTTAAAATCCACTGACATTTATTTGGATAGCTTTAATTTAGCCTAATCTTTCGTGGTGTTTGATAAAGTTTGAAGCAAGTAATTTGAACGGAGAGTATCTGCTTGAATACACTTGGATTTTAACTAAAGCAAAATGCACAGACATCGTCGAGATACATGGACAACTAAGATACTTATGAAGATTATCTAAAGCAGAGATGGCTAAGGGATATCAAATATCATCGCGAAATCGAATTAGAAAATCTCATTTCAACTTGAAACTCGTCTCTAAATGAATATCCCTTAGGAGTTCAGCCGACGGGTGTGACCTGTGAATGGTAAATACGGTAAAACTCTGATCATAAGCCTTGATGTTAACACCTTGAATATTTTTTAAAAGACTTCACCCATGTGTAAGAGAATTTGGATATTTTCTTAATCGCTATTTGTGCATGTTGGATTAATGCAATTTGGAATTTGGGAGTTTAACTTATTTGAACAAGCTTTTTAGGCATTCACATGGGTTTATACTGATTTAATATAACAAAAATAACAAAAAACGCAAGTCAGTATTGCATTTTTCTTGTTAATAAATACAACCAAGTCAACGCCATTCACGCTTGCGAATTACTTACAGCACATATGCACTACTGAAATAAGTTTAAGTAACAAGCTTTGATAGGCTTACGATGACATTCTTAGTCTGTGACCGGACTGAGAAATATGTGAATCATCTGCGTATCTTTGCCTTTATTTCCAACTAACACATTTATTTTGCTATGACCGCTATTATAGTTTGTATGGACCATGTTTCGCCTAAATCTGACAGGTCAATGCTGCCGTTAATGCCGTGCATATGTAAATTATAGTTGTGGGTTTTCATTAAGATATGCGTTTATTAGCTGAACATATCATCAGCGTGAAAAATTGTAAATGCTTACTGTCAAGCTCAAAACTTATTCGGGCTGTAAAAGAACGGTTTCGTCTATGCAAAACTAAAACTTAATTAACATCTTTTGGTTCTTTTCTCTGCATTTACGAGTAATCTGTATCTCGATACAGAACTTCGTAATCAATGGAGTAGTTTATCAAAAAAGTTGGTCATAGGGTTTTTAAAGCCTCTGGCTTTCAGCATATTTCGATGGATCGGAGTGTTACAAAACACCTTGCTTAATGAATGAAGCTTCTCACTGCGAGACTGGGTGTGGCAACTGTGTATAACAGGCAGCTGCTCACATGCTATTGCGGCACATAGGAACCTCCCGGATTGTCTTTTTGTCAATTAAGGTTGTGCTTGAGGCTTTGTAGGTAACTGAAATTTTTGCTATACAATCAGGCCTTCATACACACAAATCGAAGACAGTATCCCATGTACTTCCTTTAAGTTAAAAGTATCTCCTGGTCTATTGTTTAATTCCTCAGTGGAAAACGAGGGCTCATTTAAACTGTAAACCTTTCATAAATTATAAGATAAAAATCATTTCAACTCCTCCTTGCCACCAGTCTTCTTCGCCGTTCATTAGGTGGATCTATACCCCCCAGCTCGGAACTACTGCGGTGATGAAGCTATCTTGCCCTGCACAACCATGTCACACAGCATTCATATGTACAAGATTGGAGATTTCAATGCGATATAAAAAGAACTACAACACCTTGGATACTGACAACTTTCAGATTCGGTAGAAGTCAAAAGTTCTTAGATAAATTAACTGACTTCCTAAGTAATCGGAGCCCGTTTCATAAACCATAGCCTCGTAAACCTCGCTCCTCTTCGACACTCCTAATCACCTTGCCACAAAGTAGCTTTTCAAATGCGTACTGACAGATAGCTGGAAATTTCCACGTATACACGCGCACAAGTGGCTGCAACTGTTTCCCAATGTCTGTTTCGTAGTCCGCATTACCAACCAGGTTTGACTTGACGACTGGACCATTTTAGCAAAATCCCATCACCGTGTACGAGATGCACTTGGCCCGCATGCCCCTATCGACTTCCGCAATTCATGCCAGAACTACCATTGAGGCCTCAGTTAACCGAAGCTAGCCAATGCAGGCACAAAGACACGATATCAGCTCTAACCACATCTCGCTTCAAATGCCATAATTTGTGATGCAAGTGACGATGCTCCGTCGATTTGAATACCAGTTATCTACAAAGGCATTGATAACTCTGACAATGCCGACTTCAGGTAACTACCGATTTACGGTATCAAATGTCCTCCGAGCGAAATCACGTATTTAAAGTAACCGAACGTCAAAACGGCCACTTTGTTTACCACTGATCAAGGCGCGCTGAAGCTTGATAAATGTAAACAGGATATTGGACCCACGCATTCACTAATTCAAGAAAGCAAATACCCCAAGTTTCGAGTTGCCGCAATCATGAAATCGGCACAATATGCAAGTGCAAAGCAAGAGGCGTAAAAGAAGCGCATAATCGGGATGAGGCATGGGTTAAGGGGAAGGAGGGAGAGTAGAGGGAAGGCGTTGGCCAAATTTCAAGGACAATGTCCTATGCCATCTACATTGACATCTAGAAAGACACAATATAAAAACAAAGGGCATGTCATCAGAAAAAAATAATGGCGCCATAATTGAATTGGACCAATGCTGAGATGTACACTTTGTCAATGTTCTCCGAGGTCAGACCTTTCTGGATGAAAAGAAGAAATAAAGAATCAATACGGGACAATGGCATCGGTAATGTTCACTTAGTCCACAAAAAGTTTTGTTGGAGCTTCACTGACCACAATTTTAAAACTTGTTACAATAGAAGCAGTTCTTGATGGATAATTTCACTATCACTTGTGAGGATGTTTGAACTTTGTTTTGCATGATTTAAAAACCTCTTTTGACAATCACAAAGAGGTATTAGTCAACACAGCTTAATTCACGGATGGAAGGTCGGAAAAGCTCATCAAAGAGTGAAAACACGAAGAGAATAAAGGGATTAACTGTTGACTTGAGTTCAAGCAACGTTAAAAAAAAAGAGAAATTCACCTAACTACGTAAAGGGAGCCATCGTCAATTGCTCGGAATCAGGAGTTATTAGACATCTTTGATTTGATTCATCCACTCGAGTGAAAGCTCCTAGGGAAAAAAAAAGAAATCTAATTTAAGGGCCTGAACACAGATCCCATTTATTGCGAACCAACTTCTCTTTTATAAGTACATCACTTGAGGAACTTATTTGGCTCAGAGAACTTTGCCAACAGAAATTGAATGTGCAATGAGGAGAACATACCTTTGAAAACACTACTGGTCGACTTCGTCGAGCTTAACTCTTCAGAAGATGACAAAGATGTCGGACCAGCATTCACATGTCTCCACCCCAGATGTAAGTCAGGACTATCCAAAATTATAACCGGTGTTAGTCTTGGAGGCGGTTCTGGCGTGCAGAGTTCCGAATCCGTTGTGGTACTGCCCCGAACGACTAATGTCATTCCTTCAGGATGATACGTAAAAGTAGAAAAAGAAGCTTTGCAAGTAAAAAATGGAAGTGCACGGAGATTGTGACGTTTAGAAATATTAATAATGGCAAATAACGCGACATGAATCAACAGATCTCAAAAGTTGAATGGAATACAAATGCCTACACATGTGTGCTAAAATTTAAGCTAATGATTCCTGACATAATAATTTGGGGATGGATTTCCAAAACGAAACAAAGATAAGACTCCAAAGCATTCAACGAAGAAGGAAACTAACAACAAATAATCAAAGCTACTGCTCACTTCCTTTGTTAGTGGGAAGAGGAGATGAGATAGTCGGATCGAAGGACTTGCACCCATCTCCAAAGGCAGGTGGTCGGTTTGTACGCAAAGTTCCCAGATTCAGACGCTAGGGAAAAAAATGTGGAATTTTCTGTCAAATAAACTGTTGAGCAAATTCAGACGCGTGCCTGAAACGCAATAAGATAGTAAAATTGATTCTTAACATTTAGATGCAAAACTATGACATTACTTTTTTAACAAAAAATAAGGGAAAATACTAGCATTGCCAAAAGGAAAGTGACATCACCCGATGTAAAACCTTGCCAAAAATTTGATTTGATCGCATTTTGTCGAAGTCACGGGTAAATCACATAGACAAAAATAGAATTAAAGTCAAAACAGAAGGAGCCAGGTGGAAAACGTTTTTCGCTAACATCAGTTAGAGCTGATTATAACAACGGAGCATTTACTTGGAATAGACAAGGGAATGTATGACACGATTTCTTCCTATGGCAATAATTTCAATGACAAAATCGTCTCTGACTGATTACATAAGAGCTTTTATAATCCGTGTAATTGTGAAAAACGTTCAGGATTATGAAATAGAGATCTCCACTTTATTTAAGATTGCAGACCAGATACTTTTGTTGTCTTCAAAGGGTGAAGGGACCGCTATGCTGGATGCAACAAAATGAACGAAGGCAAGGGATAGAAGAAAAAGCCCCAAGAGTAAAAGATTGTTCATAGGCAGAACGCAGAGCATGAAAACAAAGTCGAATAAGATAAACTTTCAGATCCGCATGGGCATCGACGTGTGTACATGGATAACACATGATTTGTGGCGTTTTGGTGGCCGCTTTAGCTGCGCCCTCCTGGGGGCAGGAATATTAGGCAGCAAGAGATGTATATCAACTTTTAAATACAACCGCCCACTCCGCTGCATTAAGACAAGCTCAAAAGTACACTTTTACGCGTTTTTTGTAGGAATACAAGATATTCTTTCAACAATTCCGCTAAAGTTTCACCATGCCCAACGAATTACTCACAAAAAACGGCTGATTACTTTTTATGTTAGGAATGATTCCCAAAAATCACCCATAAAAAAAACTGCTGTAAGTTCCCCCGGTAAAAACTGACCTCTCTAGGGTGTTTTTTGGCCAACGTGTCGGATATCGATGCAGCCCCAGTGAGAGTCAAATCAGTAGGCAGCACAGGCTTTGTACCTTCTGTGTTGAGCTCCCTATCCGTCTCCATTTTCAATGGCGATGTAGACTCAACTGCCCCGACGGTACATTCTGGTGGTAAAAAAAGAAGACTATCTGGTGCTAGGGCGCAGTGAAACCAAAATTCAGCAGAAATCCCCATAGTTTAAAGCAGTTTTAAAGATCAACCGCGACAAAACAAAGCAAAATGAATGAAAAAAAACTAACCATGAGGTGTTTGTGCCTGAGTCATAAATTAAAACTACTTTATTTTCCAGCATAGTACTACCAAACACAATGAGACTCATTAGTACAGCACGTATGCTTTATAATTTGGAAACAGTTTGATTGACAAATAATGAGTTGCTTTGGAGGACAAAAAATACAGTGAAAAAAAACCACAAATCTACCACATCAAGCACACATACTTCATAGAAGTAGGTCAATGTGAAAACACTATTAAAACTTCCTTCACTCCAAAAAATACCTAAAACTTCAAATGACCAATAAACAATGTTGGGCCAAGTGAAGTGAGTGCAACCAAGTGTTCAAGCACGAGCCTTTTCGAAACTATGCAAGGCGTTACCACATCCACCAACGGCCAGAAGTATGAGTTCGAGTGGTAAGTAGAACAAAGAAATCCATGAGAAGCTAAATTGCCTCTACTATAAAGGAAACAAAGACTAGTAGAGAATACATTTCATCGACTTTTATGGCTCAGGTATGTGACGTTGCGGTTAATCTGATTCTGTTTGTCGCAAGCGTATGAGTAATGATCAATCCCTAGTTCCTAGAGAGTAAATAAGAAATATTTAATCAGAAATAAGAAAAGAGGGGAAATAGTGCCTGCGTATATTGAAGTATTCGCGTGTTCTAGGATTCGCTCGAATTTATATTTTCAGAGACTAAAGTCAATGCAGATAACTTACCATAATGCTGGGCGTAGTTATTTGCATGATGCTAAAATAGAGAAAAGTCCGTTTTATTTTCCATCTGTGAGCAGTGATCATAAAAAAATATTATCTTGCATATTGATTGCTTCAGCTCCGGTAACGCAATCAACGAAATAGGAGTTTCCATTAATAACTATACTTCAGACTGACAAAACATTGCTTCTCAGAATTCATCAAGACTCGCACAGGTGTGCTACAAGTACATGAATAACAGCGACATACGAGCGTGCCAACCCCCAATTAATATCAGCATATTTATTTCAGAGAAACGAACCACAGTCTGGGTTGGTCTATAGAGAGCGAATTAATACATAGATGAATGTGCATACTTGGTTAAACTACTCGACTCTAAAATCAGTAATGGAGACGTTAGACCGATCAGCATCCAATACTCAAGCTGATCAGGAACTTAAAGCGCATATTAGTTTTAAGATCACCATTTGGGTTACTTTTCCAGTTTCACAAACTGCACACCAGTATGGGTCAAGAACAGAGAAGGGTAAGAACTAATAAAAATCCTATGGTAACGAACAGATGGAGATAACAAACAGGCAGCAAATAGAATTCTACTGTTACTATCAACAAGAAAATATGTAGTGTAGTAATTGTGTCATACTGTCGATTCACACCCACAGATTGCAAGGAATCAATCTATCTGCACACAACACAGATTCAAAATGCAACACCAGCTAATACGCATACAATTCGAGGTACACGGCCATCTGATTAGTATGAACTGTCACATTACAAGTTCCTGGGCTATAAAGCTCCAGGGATTTGACGCTTACCAATCAGGAGAAATTCGACTGATTCCTTGTTCAGTCGTCTGTAAAATATTCTGTCCAGAATAGCAAAATCCACGCAGCTTGTTATGTAGCCCCATTAAGGAAGCCAAAGCGAAGAAGTAAAGTGGGAGTTATAAGTGGACTATAACTTTGCACTCACCTGAAAAACATCCGTCGCTTCTCCGGTGTCGTCTGCTGGATAGAATGACTTCAAGGGAGGTCTTACATCGTGCTGAGCAAGTCCAAGTTGAGCTAATTGACCATCATAATCCACAGGAGCAGTTATAGCAGTGGTATTGGTAGAGGTAGCTGTAGGAACCAGTGATTCGTCATCCATCCCTCCGTCGTATTCACTAGTCCCACAATCACAGTTTGATAAGTTTTGTTGATTCAACGGCCTGTCCTCTGATTGCGAGGATTTTGACTGTTTCTTCTTTTTGCGACGCTAAAAATGCAAGAACCGATCAACGCTACCGACATTGGTTAGGGTTCAAAATGCCTTAGAGAAGGATATTACTTGCCAAACAACGACAAAAACCGCCTAATATATTTCACATATTGAATATGGACTAACATAGTTACCTTGGCTAAAAAGCCTAGAAGGAAAGCGTTAAAACATCTCGTGCTTGCAATTTTCAAAACGTCACTTACGAAAAATCAAAATAGAATCATGAGTGAAAATTGGGTGAAATGTGAGCTTAAGGACACTAGCGGAACATTATTTGACGAGTCACTGTAAAAAATATGATCATGAAATAGGAAAATGAATACCTCGATAATATCCTGGCTAGTCATGAGCTCTCCATGATTTGGTCGATCATTGTATTGCTTCACGACGCTACTTAGGTCATGACTGGCGAACTTGTGCATGCGGTTCTTGTTAGTGAGGATGAGGATTGCCACCCTGCATTCACATAGTTCACTCAGCTCAAAAGCCTTGTTAAAAAGGCCCACTTTCCGTTTCGCAAAAGTAACAAGAAGTGTCTTTTCGTCGCTAATTTTTTTGATATCGATTTTCTTTCTTCCCATTTTACTACAGGGCTTAAAAAAGAGAAAAGCGCCTTCAATTGAAATTTAGCTGCTCAATATGAAAAACGGATAGTTTAGCTAAAGAAAAGGGCTAAAGCAATTATTTCCAATGGTAAAGTAGGCATGTACCATCCGATTCCAAACAATCCAAGAAATTGTTGCAGCAAGTGTACTCCACCTAATCCCTCAAAAGGGCATAAAAGTCTGAGAGGACAAGCTCTGAAATTTAATACGCCAGATTAGGGACAAAATGCTATTTAACCAAAGTGAAACTATTTAATGAATATAAAAAGCTCATCATGTACAGGAAAACTGCATCTCATTCAACTTTCCATAATGTGTTATGAAATGTTAAGTAACACGGAGGGAAAAATTCTAAACACATTCGAAGTCTCTTATCTAGAGATGGAGTAGAACTTGATGTCGCTTCATAAAAGACAAGGGAGCAGAAGCCGTTGATAGGATGTGAGAAAAATTTGATCCATGACAGCAATTAAAACTTCGTATAAATGAGCCTTTTCGATATGATTGGAAAAGAATAATTGCTAGATGTCACGAGCTTTTATGACTTGCACGCCTGAAAACACAATAGTACGATAGGGTGAAATTTGGTGGGTCGAGGACTACGTAACTTACAGGAGAATGTTGAGAATACACGTCAAAATATCAAATATAAAAGGGGCGCAGGGAGGAGCACGAAACAAGTCAAACAGCCAATAGCGCACAAAACTAAATGCTTTAAACAACTAAGAGCGGCCTTTAAGGAAAAATGTATTGGTTATTTAAAACAAATAACAATACGATGTCTCTCAGGTTTGGCCTGAAAGTTGCTTGGTATGGAAAAACATTTTCTTTTCCCCTGCATTGGTTGCCAATTCCACGCAGCACCAACAGCATTAAAGTCCTCAATATCAAAGGACACTTTACTTCACCCTTAATGCTGTTACTTTAAATCACTTCCAGACCATTATAATCCTCTTTGCTAAAAAAAGCCAGACCCACAGTGAGCAAGACAACGCCTTATACATCAGCCCGAAACCGGGCCCACCCCTGGGGCCACCGACCCCAAAGCCGACGCGACCGCCTCACCCAAGGGGAGCGTCGCTAGCCAACTCCACCTAAACCACAGCAGCTCGGCGGTGGTCGCAAACACGACGACGTAAGATAGCCTCACCCATCGAGCTAAAACCCAGGTGCCTGCGTCACAAAGCACACCTGTACACCGCCTATATGCAACCTAAAAGTAACTTTTTCCAAAGTAGGTTCCAAGGAGTACGTTATTTGATAAGGGGGATAAAAAATAGACGACGCAATGAAAGCCAGGTTTGGTCTAGATATGATCAGCGTCCGATGAGGATGACGAAGACGATGGGGACGAACGAATCGAAGTTCGAGATGATGATGAGCTACTGCTGCGGCTACTACAACTGCAAAAATCCTCGGGAGTCATTGAAGAGTGCACCGGAGGCGACAGAGGAGATCTAGACTGCCTGTACACCTCCTCCTCAGATAAGCGACTCATTTCTGGCGCTGGTGGGATATTATCGCTTAAATGACGTCCAGAAGATGACCTCGAGTCGATGACAGTGTTCTTAGCTTGGAAAGACCGATGTTGACGCCGAATACGCAAGATTCGCCTTTTTCTTTTGAAAGCTCCACGAGGTGGATCAGATTGTGCCATTAAAAGTGGATCCAGCATACCTTTCGGTAGGGGCTAAGTAGAAATTAAAAATGAGTGGAATACATTGCGCAAAAGACAAAATCCACCAATAACCAATAAAATAGGTATGGAATTCCTATGGACGCAAATGCGGGCAATGTCTACAAATAAGTCTACGCAGGATAATTGCAGACATAACAACGCACGCTTCAGAGGAATAGAAAATAAATATGCGCTGAATAGCCGCGAGCTTAACAATAGTCGCGACGAGCGCAGGTTAGGAAACCATAACAAATAACAATAGTAACACTAAAGACCAATATGAGAAAGTCCAAACACCCGTAGCATAAACACGAATGCAGGGACCGATAGACGCACTCTATTGGCAACAAACTTATTCGACTTTCGCAGAATCCTTCCAAATTCATTGAGAAAGTCTTTTGAAAAGGCTACTGAACCACTCTCATAAGCTGTTGCAAGGACTCGATTCATTCGTTGCTTTATCCTACGGTGCATTACGGCCAGTAGATCCGCAGCATGTCTAAAGTTATCCCACGAGTGCAGCAGCAATGGATCTAACACGACATGAGTAACAGGGTAGACATTTTATACCTTGATACACTTTAGTTGCTGCCTCGAGTGTCTCATTGCGATGTATCTCTATTGATTTTTTGTAAATGTCGGATTCCTCATTTACCAGATTGGAGAGAGTAAGCTCTTTTGTACAAAGACGTTCAAAAGGCAAATGGAAATCATCACAAATTCCAGTAACCCGACTGCGACAGTTACTCTCGGAAAACTCATCGTCACTACTCATCCTTATCGCTCATCACATTAAAACCGGCTGCTCAACCATTTTGGGTATTAACCAATCGAAATAAAGCCTGTTAAATGGCATATTCAACAAAACTTAACAATTTTTTCCGAGAAATCCAAAAATTATTGACCAAAAGATTAGAATCATTTGAAATCAACAAAATAATTTAAATGTCACCTAGACTTTAATCGGTCAAAACTTATGCATATTTAGTAAGTAGAAGGTTTTTGCATATTCTTGAACAGTTACTATCAACACCTAAAATCGCTAATATTTTTTCAAAAATATATGTAGACTTTCTGCCTGCGTGACAAAAGGAACTCAGGAAAAACACGAAAACCAAATCATAGCATCCATGAATCCCCCCGAGATTTCCATGAAGACAAAAGAAAATATTATGCTCGAGCAGAATAGCTTTATATGCTTGACATGCAAAAGGCATTTAGGTTACTGGCTTGGCCCAAAAGCCAGCTACCCAATGTGGTACGATGACCAATTCTAAAGTAATTCTTTACCGAAACCGATAGTTGAATAACCATCTCATGTGGAGCGAGACTCCTCGG
>NW_020170425.1:282898-305915 GCF_000524195.1 Echinococcus granulosus | reverse complement strand
GTCTGGGTCAGCCATCGCGAGTGGTACAATGGCCAAGTAGAAAATAGCTCTTCGCCAAAACAGAGAGTTAAACAACCATCACATTACTTTTACTGTAATCTTACAAGTACCTAAGAAAGCTGGTGTGACTTCATCTTTTAAGGAACTGTAAAACCTAGCATTGATCATTAATTTAATTTTAATTTTGGGGCTACACTCATACATCTAATCGACAGAGTTCCATCTCGTAAATCATCTATGGTATCCTTAGCTTTATCTTAGGTTGCGACTAAGGGTTCAAGTGTAGTGCAGTGGTCATTTAAATATCAGTTCGGGTAGTGAGCTACTTTATATCTCTGCCATGTATTTTCGCCGTTTGGACTATCCTTCAGGACATGCCACTGGCTCCAAGCCTTTTCAAATGCCCCAAAATGCATACCTTTTGCCTTTAAACTATGTACTTTTGGTTTTCAGAAAAGTCTTTGAGTGCTAGCTTGGTGGCAGTAAAAAGTGAACCCGATCTTGCAGGTCTTCCATCACAATTTCTGGTGTCGCGTGGTAAATCTCAGCTAAGCAGAAAACTTGTATATGCAGAAAATAACAAAGTCAGTAAAATTTAGATGCATTTAGTTTGCCAAGAGGACCAGCGACGTTACGGCAGAGTATCGCCATCATTGCATAGAAATTCAATGATTCCCTGGGCATGCTCGTGAGTAGTTTTCTTACAGCACTGATTACGTTGCAATAGCTAAAACGGAATGGTACTTATTAGAGCGTCTAAAATAACGCCAACAGAAAAGGACAACTAGATAATACGTCGGCTTTTAAATGCTTGGTTTTGCTAAAGAGGACACTTTGGGTGTCCGTCATTGTACCTTCGACGCTTGAGTTGGCCTCCGTCCCACGCTAGTAGACCCAAGCCATGCTGCATAGCAGACAGACATTCCCTCTGGATTTAATGCCTTCTTTTGCCCTTAAGCAGTCTTAGAGTTATAGACAAATATCTATATATTTGTTTAAATCCTCAGTACTTCGGAGACGTCAGTGGATCAAAACTAATGGGTACAATAAAGCAACTGCTTAAAAAAACTACTCAAAAAAATTGTGCTTGCTTTAGTTTGTTTCTTTTATGCGTGAATTATCGACAGACCTCTAAGTTTATTGATAGCTAAGTCAAATTATTATTACTCAGTAATATTTTACGCGTTGCACACATCTTTTAACGCTTTTAGCAAATTTTACTGATTTTCAAGGGTTTTTTCTAACATAAATGATTCGCATGTGTTAGTTCAAGTTGTTAATGTGAAGGCCACTGTTGTCAACCGTCGCGGGCGCCGCCATTTATAAGTGTCTGCGTACGTGACTTTTCCACTACCTTTCCGAGTGTTTGATACTCCTTATCTTAACAATGAGTCTAAAGAAGTTGAGCATAATGAACGTTGATGTTAGAGGGAAGCGCGTGTTGATGAGGTATGAGTGCGTTTGTATTAACGCCTTTTAGAGTCGATTTCAACGTTCCCATGAAAGATGGCAAGTGCACGAATCCCCAAAGAATTGTCGCTGCCGTACCCACAATTAAACTTGTTCTTGACAAAGGAGCTAAGAGTGTCGTCTTGATGTCACATATGGGTCGTCCCGACGGCCAGCCTAACATGAAATATTCATTGCAACAAATTGTCAAGGATGTAGAAAAGGAGCTGGAAAAACCCATTACATTCCTGAAGGATTGTGTGGGCCCCGAAGTCGAAGCAGCTTGTAAGGATCCTACCCCAGGAACAGTTTTTCTTCTGGAGAATCTGCGTTTTCATGTAGAGGAAGAGGGTAAAGGTTTGGATGCCACTGGAAATAAGGTACCTATACCATTTGGAAATTGAATGCCTCAGGTCATCGTATCGCTGAATATCAGCGTGTTTTGTACTTATACTTATTGGTCATTTTTATCTTGCCATCCGTAGCAATGCATATTATTGGCTTATTCCCGTTTTTGATACCCTGAAATTTTAGGTTAAGGCTGATTCTGGAAAAGTTGAAGAATTTAGCAAAAGTTTGACCGCTCTTGGTGACATTTATGTCAACGACGCCTTCGGAACGGCCCATCGTGCTCACGCGTACGTTTGTAATTTATTGGTCGTTTGATGTATTTGAACAATGTCCAATGCTGCACTCACTTTTAGATCAATGGTTGGCTGTAAACTTCCACAAAGAGCTGCTGGTCTCTTGTTGAACAAGGAACTTGAATACTTTGCAAAGGCACTTGAGAGTCCAACCCGACCTTTTCTTGCTATCCTTGGGGGGTATGTCTAAACCTTTACACTTTAGGTTCTACTATTGTTATTATTGCGTTTCCCGTTATTTTCTAGCGCAAAAGTAACTGACAAGATCCAACTCATTAACAATATGCTGGATAAAGTTGACGAGCTTATCATTGGCGGTGGTATGGCTTTCACCTTCCTAAAGGTGCTTAACAACATGAAAATCGGCAAAAGTCTATTCGATGAAGCTGGTGCTAAGACGGTGCCCCAAATCATGGAGAAGGCCAAAGCGAAGGGCGTGAAGGTTCACCTTCCGTCCGATTTCATCACCGGTGACAAATTTGCCGAGGACGCCAAAGTTGGTACAGCTACGATTGAGTCAGGCATCGAAGATAATTTAATGGGTCTTGATTGCGGACCAACGTCATCCAAGGAATTCGCTGACGTGATTAGCCGGGCCAAGACTATCATCTGGAATGGTCCAGCCGGTGTCTTTGAATGGTCCAACTTCGCTAATGGCACCAAAGCTGTCATGGACGCCGTTGTAGCTGCCACTAGCAAGGGTGCAATCACTATTATCGGTTTGTATCGTCGTTTACTGTTAAGGCATGTCCCCTTTCGAGTGCTGTTTTCCCTCTAAGACAATCTTTCACTCATTTTAGGTGGTGGTGACACCGCCACTTGTTGCGCCAAGTGGAACACCGAGTCAAAAGTCAGCCACGTGAGCACTGGAGGCGGCGCCAGTCTCGAGCTGCTGGAAGGCAAAGTTCTACCTGGCGTGTCGGCGCTTTCAGACGCTTAAGCCAGGTGCTCCCCTTACCACCCTCTAAGCTGAATATTTTCTTCCTAGTTAATTATCTCGCCCAATCACAATTTTCTGTTCCCTAAGGTTTCCTTGATTAGTGAATTTTATCGTTGAGAGCAACAAGATCGTTGTCCACCCTACTGTGGCACTTCGCCAGACTTAAATGTGATAAGTTTTAAGCCATTTGACCAACTGGTTTGGGGTGCGGCCGGTTCCTGTTGTGTGGGTATAGGAGTGTACCAATGACGACAAAGTCGACTCTGATTCTCCGAAGCATCAGATTCGCTTTCGCGATGTTCATAATCTCCCTAGCACGTAAGAGCAGCAACAATGAAGCGAGAAACGCACTTTACCAAGTGATTCAATTAATAGAGAATCGGATAAAAACATTAGCCAGGTGGTACAGTCTGATTCCAGGAGACAATGTGCTCAAACAAAGGGTATGCCGTAATTCTGTCATCGTGGCCAGTGTCCTTTTCATGCTGTCAGAAAATGCGTGGGTAGGTACTAACGGAGCAAACACTAAATAGGGGGTGGAGGTTAGCTGGCTGAGGGCAGGAGTCGGGTGATAAGTTGTGAAAAATGGCATCTGGCTTGGGTTGGGATTCCACTGAGATCGCAATCAAATATGATGATTTGATGACCGTTGTCTGATGGGTAGGCTTGAAGACTGGACGAAAAATCGCATCTAGTGTGCATGAAATAGGTGTTTTAAGAATAGTTGGGACATAGAAAGGGGTGAAATATTGATAATTAAAAAGTGGTGCCCAACTTGCTAGTGTTTCAGACGGACTATTTTTAGCAAAGGAATTTTTAGATGGCATGCTAGAACACTCTTAACCAAAGGTATTACCACAGCAACCATACACATTGCACTAGTATTGCTTTTAGGACAAAAACTTTTGAGCACAACGTTCGAAAGGAGCGCAGGTCTTGAAGAGGCAAACCATTCAAGCATTGGTTACCACCACCCCCAAGAAGCCAGCAAGAGGGCGAGTGCATACACTAAGGTTTCAAGTAAAGGGCTGACCAGTCAAATTTGGCGGGAGGACGTCCAGCAGAAGGCTGGCGAGACTGTAGATCGGTGGTGGCCTGTAGTGCCATCAGTGAGGAGAGGCCAGCCACCTGTGGCTGGTAGGAGTCCCGGCCCGTGCCCTGACCCGAAGACGGCTGCGTCGGCGTTTGGTAGCTTCGCAATCCTAAGGCAGAGGCCAGGTGCTGATTGACGCTAACCACGTCACCACCACCAGCAAAATGCTGCTGTTGCTGTTGAAGAGCCACATGCAGATCATTTTGAAGCTGATTCATACGTGAGTGCTGCTCAATCACCTGAGCCGTCAGCATCTGCGACACAACGGTGAGGTGGAATTATCGCAACACTTTTTAGAAATGGGCTAAGTGGCAGTTCAGAGGAACGCTACGAATTGGAAGATAGAGGGGAAATGCGCAAAAAAAGCACTTAAAATTAATGACATTATGCGCCACCAAATTTCTAAAATATAAATGAGATGCCTGAGTGCATAAGAGTTTTAACACGTCTCAAAGCGTAACTTATAGAAAATTTGCCTTTTACCAACTTGGTAAACGAACTTGCGTGAACGCCAATCTACAAAACCCCAAAGCGTATCAATAAAATGGGTAAAAGGTAGGGCTTTTAACAAAACTAAGATGGTCAAAATGAGCATTAAGGAATGGGTTTTCATGCCCTAATGGTATGCTTAGATAACTGAACTTTCACTGTTTATCATGGATACCTGGCAGTCACGATACCAAAACGTCCCAAGCGGTTCCATGCTAAGGGTACAAAAAACGCTATCACATAAGAGACGAATAAACTGCGAAAAGGCTCACCGAAGCAGCACACAGGTGCACACGCACATTAAAACAACTTTAACAGCTACAATCAGAGCCGATGTTCAGAAAAATAAAGGCAAATAAAGAGAAATAGCAAGAAGGGCAGCTGGTACCTGCACTTGGTCCAAAGCCTTCTCAAGAGATGGCGAAGGCTGTGCATGCAGGGTGGGCGTGAGAGGGGCTGGAGCTAGAGACTGAACAGAAGGGAGACCACTGGCACTATCGGATGGTCGGAAGGGCGGCACTGGTGAAAAGAAGAGACCACCGGTGGGGATGGAGAGTAAAGGCTGTTGCAAGTTGGCGAAAGCTGCCCCGCTGTGGGAAGAGGCCGGCCAATCCGAGTTGGCAGCACCGGCGATAGGAGGTAGGCGCTGACTCGCCAAGAGCACAGAGAGAGCTGAGCTGAGACGAGCATTTTCGGTGACCAGTAGTTGACAGGTCTGTGTCAGTTGCTCGACTTTGAACTCCAGGTTTACTATTTCTGTGTACGAGAACAATAATTCGAAAATTAAAACAAATCAAGAAAGTGTGGTCAAAAGATCGCATTAGAACGGTTCGAGAACCATTCTTGGAACTTTAAATCAATTCTGATTTGGTGAGAATATTCATAAAAAATAACACTGCACACTTACTATTGAGCTTAACGTCTTAAGACCCCATCTCTCTGCAAACGGGCAATTCGTGATGCTCGCAGTTTTCGAAATGTGTATGAGCTGAATTTACATTGGTACGGAATTTACATAATAAACCCAATGTTTAACTTTACCTCACAGTGTAAGAGACACGATTAAACCTTTATCACCTAGCATGTCTATATGAAAGCAGAGTGACTCACCTTTTCATCCAGAATAAAGAAGAAGGCTCACATACTTGCAGCGAGGGATTTAGTGAGAGCATACTCCTCGAAAGAGGATTCTGCCATCCCTCTGTGGCTTGGTTGAGAAGGACGAGAAGTTTGGCGCCGTTGCGGAGGCCTTGTCGTTGTTACCGTCCTCGACCCTCCCGTGCGAGGTGAAGGGCTGTGACCCAAGTGAGGTAGACTGATACCTACGCTAGACTCTTGTGGGTCGGTGTGCACTCCGAGACAACCACGCGAAGAGCTGCCATCTCCGTCGTTGACTGGCAGTTAAAAGTGAGAAAAAACGTTGCAACACCTACTGTCATCACTATAGGCAATAATTTTAGCTTACTATTAAAAAAGAGGTACCCACGACATATGAAAACAATGAACAATAGAGTCACCGTTCTTATAAACATGGCCTCAAAGACAGTACCTGAGCACGCGCTGGTGGTAATGAAGCGTCTATTCGCTCGACTGCTCCTGGAGCTAACAATACTAGGAACATCTTCAATGTACTCGCCACCAACCACCATAACGTCTTCTATGTCGTTGCCCTCGCGGTCAGAGTCACCACCCCACGTGGCCATCGCTGTGGCATCTATGCAACTGGTGGACTCAGAGAGGCCACCATTCCTCAGACGGCCGTTGGTGCTCGTCATGTCTCCCGCCTTATCGCCAACCGGTGAGTCAGTCGGCGCTTTTCGGTGCTCTTCGCGCCAAATGCGTGCCTCCCTCATGCTCTCATACAGGCGCTCCGTGTTATCTAGATAAGTCGCCTCCGGCTCCTACAGGCACGAACCCAGTCATAATGGCTTTACCAACAAAAATCAGTTAGCATATCCGCTGCTAACATAGCACGTATGTTACGCTCCAGATTGGTTACCTGATTTCACATGTAACAGTGACATTAAATTGAAAAAATATGAAGTAGATGAAAAGGAAAAATAAGCTTAAAAAGTAATGGGCCACTGTGACCGTAAAAAATCTGGGCTGTAGTGACCAATTTTTCTCCAAAACCGTGGTAAGAAACGTGCTAATCACCAACATCTGAATAGATTTTTAAACTTTAGTCCATTTGGATTGAACCAACACCGGTGGCAGTGAGAACTTACTTGGAAAGTAACAACCTCACATTTCTGGGTAACGACATCACTATCATTACTGGCAACAGAAGAGATGTCCTGGGTACTGTGACGAGGAGTTGGCGGCTCAGAAGCGAGGAAAGAGGTCGGCAGAGAGGCTTCAGCACTGGCAAGATTAGATGTAGCAATGCCAGTAGCCGAGGTTTTGACGGTAACGTGAGGCGATGTACGCGGACGTGGCGGTGGCACCTGAAGTTATCAGAGAGGCAAGGTTGACATTAGCAAAACCACCAGATTACACACCCCCTACTTTGTTCCAATGCTCACTCCTATCTCAAGATGTAAACCAACACGATCCACCGTACCGCATAACAGTATTGGGGAGTAATAACCCAAAGGATGTAAAATTACTTGAAATTCGAAAGAAAAAGCACATCCGGTCCCTGCTCGCTACATACCATTTGGAGCTATTATCAGTTATCGCAAATAGCGTCAACGATTTAGAGATAGGAAAGAAACTAGCCCAAATAGATGAGACCATGGACTGTCCAAATAAAAAACTAACCTTAATAGAAACACCTGAGGCTTGTAATACATTGGAAGACAGAGATGTGAGCTGTCTGTTGATCTCAGAAGCAGTCGAAGTGACTGCTTGAGGTGGCGCTTCATCCCCGTTCGGAAAGGTAAAGGAGCGAAGTTCACCTCTTAGCTCTTCCAGGTGTTCTTTTCGAGCCTGTAGACGCTTCAAAATTGGGAGAGGATCACTCGCAGCGGCGTCAGCGCTCGATAACCTAAAGAGGGTTTAAACAGTTGGATGCCTTCTCGCCTACAGCTTTACCTAATAAAGGCCAATAAGAGAACATAAGAGATTTAGTGTTGTGTATTTCAATCGTTTCATTGTAAAATTCTCCTATGTGTAAAATATTATCGCCAATGTAGTAATTACGCAACAAGAACCACCGTTAGAAAAAATTAAAAGCAACCAACAAAGTGAAGTTAAATAGTGACACGACCAATGGCAAATAATTGAGCTCCCAGGGGATCCAGTGAAGAAAAGTATGAACCCTTACAAAAAGAGATTAGACAACGTACGACGTCGAAGCATGTTTGTTACTAGTGCGATCAACACTGGAGAACGGGGCACTTGAAATGAGCTCTGAAGTGTTTCCACACCCGTCCTTTGATGATGAGGTACTACCATTAGCTTCTAAAGCAACAAAAATTGCAAAATAATAAGAGTAATAAAAAGTGAAATCTACAGATAATGACATTCACTAGTAGCAGTACAGGAAATTTTTAGTGGTACTGTGGCATCAATCCGATAAAAAATACTGCTTTTATTCACAGCACTGGGGAAATATGATTGGCATTCGCAAATCATTTAAATATGTAACAGTCGACGTTGATTAAGATTGATCATCTCTCTTTGCTCAAATTATAAGGATGTGTCCAAAATACCTCAGTGTGGTTGACCGAATAATCAGTAGTTCTTACTCTAAACACCTCAATAGAATAGTTGACGCATGCTAATTCAAAAAAGAAAAAGCTACACCTGTAGGTTTTCAGTACCACATTTAACACGTGAAAAACTCCGAATAAATAGGTAAGTATGCGAAATGAAACACTGACCTCACTAGGTCCATGCAATGCAATTAAAAGTACGCTCACAAATGAAGACTGATGAACACGGGGAATATTCCGCCAACACAATTTAATTGTAATTTAATGTTTGATTCTATACTCCCGTTCAAGGGCGTAAAACACCAGAAATAACAAATAAGTTTTAATAAATACAAAATAGGCTATCTCGACAAATAAACATGTATTCAAGTTAATTCATCCAAGTATGTAAGTAGATTGTCAAAGAAAGACATTCTTCAAAAGACTACTGTAGAGCGCTCTGGGAAATGCAGGTCTCATGTTGGAAAGCAGGCGTGGAAAATGTTGCACCTTATACACACAGGACGCCATTTGTGTAAACACGTGGAACGCCCCGTCAATATGAAAGCAACGGTCTGAGACGTGTACGAATGCACTAGGGTCACGTACGTATTATAATGAGCTAAAGCTCTCAACGAAGAAGGCTTCATGGTCTCACTTTCAGGAAAACGTCAGACAACATGGTTAACATGAATCCAGGCGAGAAATATACTTTGGTATTTTAAAAATGCTATTTTCTCAAAATAACTGATTACCATAAGAAATATACGTTTACTTACCCATTAAACACAAAAAAATCATCCTGAATTATATTACATTGTTATAGACGGTTCATATTATTCACCTAACACATAGAGCGACGCTTTAAAAAACGCACAAGTATTAATAAACGCAAAAAAAACGCCAAGCGCCAAGAGAAAATAGATTCATTTCTCTTAATAGTTGGTCTAAAACAAAGCTAGGTAGACCACTTAATGGTCGTTAGCGCCTCTATGAAGTATGCCCTCCGTGAACGTAGTCAGGAAAGAAGTTTGTGACACAGCTCAGCCATCTTACTTGCACGAGCTTCAGCCAATTGGTTGAGAAGTGCTTCCCTTTGTTTGTATAGCTGTGCGATTGTAAGTTCCACACGCTTTTGTTTCTTTGAATAGTCTGATTCCTCTTCATTAGGCAGAGCCCCAACTGTCGGTGCAGCAGCAGAGACGGTCTCGGGTTCACCGGGTTCTGAAGCATTGCAGTAAAAAGTTACTAACCCCCAAAAGTAAAGCCTCGTTTACCTGGATTCAATGCAGGTGGTACCGGCTGACTTAACCCATTAGCAGTTTGATCACTGGATGCGTCACTAGCCTGAAAATTATTATGAACAAGAGCAAATTTTACTGGGATTTTGATATCATGATAGCAAGTCACGAAATTCAATTGACGAATAATTCATTCAAAACAATCCATTTGTAAAATATTCAATTTAACGCACACTTGATTCATGAAGAGTCTTCCTAACGATGCTTGCAACCGTAAAGAAACACTCCTTAGTCACCTCCAGGCTCCTTCCGAGACTTATCAGGAAACCACGCAAATCCTTGAGCTAAAAATATGTAGCCCAGTTACAAAAAAAAATTTTGGTAGGCCATTCGCATTTCAAAAAGACGAAATAAAAAAAATCTAATACATGCATGTTTGCCTGGCGTTTTCTTAAACATGACCACATAGCACTAGTCCTATTCACAGAAACCTGAAGCATTCAGTGGGTAAATGTCTCGTGTGCTTCACAGTCAACTTACACTATACCCCTGATTAAAAGATGCCAACGAAAAAAAAGCCATGCAGTTCAAGAAAGAAACGCTTTTTTCCGAGAGTGAATATTTTCCGCCTGAAATCATACAACATACAACCTCAGAGGCAGATACGAACAACATTTTTCAAATGTGAACAGGGTACAACGTTACACAGGGGCGCACCATTAGCACCGATATCCACTTTGGTGTAATGCCAGTACAGTTAAGGCTAGATTAGCTGAGGTCCTGTCAAATTTGGAGAAATTGGATAGGCCAAAATGATTTACAAATTTATTAGGTTTATCCAGTGAACATATTGAAAAATGATGGAATCAACAACTTACTTGAGTGGCCTTAAAGCCATTGGATGGGTCTTCGCCATTACAAACTGCCTAAAATGCGTGAAATGGTTGAAAATGCATCCCATAAAAAGTGTGCTGAAAAGTCAACAGATAAAGTTGTTCTTATACAATGTTCTTTTGCAATAATTTGCGCAAAATCAGCGAACGTTGACATGATTCATAATAAATGAACAAATCTGACGTCGTGACAGAATGAACGCTCATAAAAGGGCCTAACGACTACTGAAGGAATATCCTGCCGTTGAATTCAAATTAAACGTTGAAAGTTTATTTCTTAGTCATAAACCAAGTTTGGTCCAGATGAATTATAACAAAAAAAGTTTAGAATATTCCAAGAATAAGTTTAAGGTTGCTTCAAAGGGTTGTGAAATACTTAAAATATATCCACAAATTCAGGTATACACTAGATAGTAGTACCCCAATGACTACGCAAGTTTCCAAAAAACCTACAATTCACCCCTATTGGCGTAAAAAAATTAGAATATCTAAACCCAACCCTAGCATAAGTGTAAACATGTCGATATACGAATAAAAACGGCATAAACGCTTCACGCACCTCGTAGGCCGTTTGCAGTGAAAGAAGTCTCAAGTGGACCTCTGTGAAGCGCTGACCAACATCACTTAGAAGATTTACTGCCTCAGTCATATCCTACTCAGAGGAGGGTAAGTGTCTCATAACGCCAACCTACCAAGCCGATAACAAGATTCGAAAGACGACCAACCATCTCCTGGAAACGAGCGATTTGAGACAACATGGACGAAAGTTGCCGCGTTTGATTCTAAAGTCAAAAAAATAAGATACTATGAGTTTTGACAATTTTAAAAGCAGTTGCAAATGCACTGCCTCACATAAAACACAGATACAAATTGGCGCAGCAGATATTTTAAACTTAATTGCGCAAAATGATGCATGAAAACTGAAATAAGGAATATCTCAGGCGTTTGACATCAAAGATGATAAGAATAGTAATCTTATGTGCAAGTAAATGCAAAAGTAGAGAACGAAACGACAAGATGGGACGCTTAATGGGAATGATTGCTTCAAGTAAACGAATAAAAAAGGTATCAAATTCTGACGCACCTCGTAGTGCAAGCGCCATTCCGATGGTTCAATATTATAGCTGCCAGCTAACTGCTCACTATTTTCGGGTGCATCAGTATTTGTTGCCCTACTAGATACCGAACCATCCTTCGAGTAGAGTACAGGTGAAGTGCATTCGTGATCGTCGTGTGATAGATGCGACTTAGGAGGTGGTGATGACGGCTTTGTCTCCTAAGAACAACATATTAGAAAAAATAAGAGAAAGAATATCAAAAAAGCAAGTGAGATCCACCCCAAGATCCGAACGTCCCAGGAGCATCTTTATTCTCTCATGTTTATCACGAAGGGCCTCTAATTGAGCTTCAAAATCATTGAGAGGAGAAGCCTAATAACATCAAGCAACTAGTAAACCAAACCTGGAGAGCCTTATATCTTTCTTTGTATTCTTCAAGTTGTCGCACTAATTCCTGAAAGCGTTTGATCTGATCATTGGTTTCCTAAATTAAATGATAAAGGACCTGGGAGCAAACCTCGGATTCAGGTAGTCTACGAAGTACAGTTAGCATTGTTTCACCTTCCTGAATATTCCGCTCTATTTCTGAGAGCTTTTCTGAGATATCCGTCATTCTAAACGCAGACCGAAACAAGAAAAGCAAAAACACCAACACACAAAACCAAAAATCGTACTATGCGCCTTCAATTCAATTTGTATCCGAATTGATTGAAATGACAATTTGTAACACATGGTCAAATTTTTCATATGCGACTATATTTTACAAAAATTGAGCTCCTACTAATTATTTTCGCATTAACATCGTCTGCCAGTGAATAATAGAGAATATCAAATTAGTCTCATGGTCAACCATTTTCGACCTAAACGTGCAAGACTCCTCTGACTATGCCGTAGTTGTTTGGTATGGTCCGCAGATAACTCTACCCGCCCTATTTGGTTGTTGTAGTATTTTTTGGAGTCGTTCGTTGCATTTCTCTGGTATTTGTAGCATCCAGCATAAACACCAGCCAAGCGGTCACAATTGTAACCCTTTAATTGTTTTTAACCCTCGGTTCTGGTAACGGGACCACTTAGGGTCTTCGATTCGTGTCAGCTGCCCCAAGCTTTACTGCGTGTCGATAGTAAATTGTTCTGCCCAAGTGCTTTCTTCTTTCGTCTCAATGAATGCCTTGAGGGGCTACACAAATTTTACCTTCCAACCAACGAAAAGTAGCCATAATGTGTTGAGAGATTTACTGACATTAAGTCATTTGTTGCTTGTGTACGTGTACGTTGCTTGTGTATGTGTAAGTACTTCATGGTTATTGTTATGTAAGGACACTTTTCAGCAAGCGGAAAGGAAAATTTGGCTAACCTTACGGTACAATTTACTTGATGCACTAACAATCATTTTTCCTACCTCTTAAAGTATAAAATTACCGTCAATGATACTATAAAACACTAAAACTAGCGAAACTAATTATTGGAGACCAAGAAGACCTAACTGGATAGGGTTTGTTAAGACAAAATGTATAATAATATGCAAAATCAACGAATCTGCGTATTACACGTAAACGAAGCGTGATCTCACTTTGTTACCCCGAGACTTCCTTGAAGACCAAAGACAACATAATGCTCGGGCCGAATATGCACCTGTCGACATACGGAAGAGGTTGGCGCTACCGGCATAGCCCCGAAGGCTGAGTTTCCCGGCGCAGGTACAATGTTGGAGCCCCTAGGTGGGTTGTTACCAAACCCAAGAGTCGCCCAAAACATTTAACGTATTACATACACAAATTAGTTAAGCTTGCTAAATTTGTATGCATGTTAGGCTTTTTGCATCGAAATAAAAGCGAGTAGGTTATCGACAGCTACTTTTCCTGCAACTAATATCAACTTTGACTGGTTTGACTGTTTGCGTGTGGCGGACCTATTTTAGTAGGAAATACTTAGTAAAGCACTAAAATTTTTTTGCTAGAAATCGTAAAATTATTTTCACTATGCAGCGTCATGTTTATCTATCCATTGAGGGAAATGGAAACCATTGAACCACTTGGAGGAGTTTTTCTAAATTGTGAAGGGGCTTAGTAAACGCCAATGTGCGTTTGCGTCTGTATATCGTCTCGATTCTTCTGAATTAAAACGTACCGCGAATAAAATTGCATCTTTGACGTAGGGATGTTTTGGGAGGCCTATGTCATGGCTAGACGTTCATGCCACAGGGCAGAATTACAACCTGCGGAAGCTGAAATGCATACGCAGCTCAAAGAAAGTTGAACAAAATATCAGGTAGCTACAGGTGAGCCTATGCTTGTATGTGTGCATACGCTCGCGTGCTCAAGCTACCAGAAACTTAATATATGTTTTAACAAAATTAACAATCATCTCAGAGGTTTGGGTTTTGCAAATAAAAGTGGGTTTGTGGAATCAAGCGCAGAAAAAATCGTAGTGATGACAACTAAATTAGTATGATTGTTAATTACCTTTCCCTGTCATTACCAAATGAATACCTAAGTGAAGTCAACAACCTTTGCACACTTTTTACTGTTATTCTTCACTACATGAAAGTATCTTGACCGATTTTGCACTATTTGGTTTACATGATCTTCACAGATTCCCAACAGATTGTTATGTGACTGAAAAGCATCAATAAATGGGAAATTTGATTGCCAAAATATTCAACAAGTAAATGGTTAGGTCAATGCAAGTTGAGAGACTGAGCCAATGCATCTCAAATATTCTTATGAAATGGAACGAGTAAAAACAACACATTAAAACAAGCACCACTTCACTACGAAACAGTATTTTAGTACGCTCTTACAGGAAGTAAATATTGTAATAATAACACCAATTTAAAGCAATAAGTGTCTATAATGAATCGACGAGGGCGTTTTTGATTTACCGTATCTCGATCAGTTTTGTAAACGAAGGTTTACATGAAATGCTTAGGAATTTTCTAACAGTTTGTAAAGCTTATACCTTTGGACATTTGCTAAAACGAATCGTTGAGGTTAATACAACTATTTTTTATAAAATCGTTCTCTGCTGCGATGTCAAAAATATTTATCCCCTGAAAGTTAGCATTCTGGTGAACAGGTAGGAGCATTTAACAAATATCCAAAATCGTTGATAAAACTAGCCTAACAACGGCTGTAAATCTAGGATAATCAACGCCTTGGCCAGCATTTAAACCTAGTGGCTTCGAGTTCTCACCGAAGGCAAACTGGTTACAGCTAAAAGACCTTGCAATTTAGCTCAAAATGGCAATAAAAGTGCCATAAGGAAGCACCGACTGGCTGGGGGTTCTGGAAACAAACCCATAGGAACACTTTACTAGTGTCATTGTTGGGAGTTTTCATTTTCCAGGGGACCCTTTTAAAGCACAAGTTATTTGTTGATATTATAAAGTAGTGTATACATTGTGTCCATACTAATCTCGAATTTCATGCTCCAAATATTGCCAGGTGTTACCGTTGTGTAGCGTCCCGAGACTTCCCTGCAGACGAAGGAAGACATAATACTGGGGTAGAATACATATGTTGAGCAAAGAGAAGGTATTTGGGCTACTAGTATGGCCCGAAGGCCAGCCCACCCGGCGTGGTACATAGGCCAAATCCAAAGTCGCTCCTCGCCAATACCGAGAGATGAACAACCATCGCATTACGAAATCGTAGTCAGTAGACGAGTTGGGAACCATGTTTTAATTACCTATTTTCATAAAAATATCGGTACTATGTAATAACTCATAAAGGTATTTGATTTTTGAATTTACAGACCATTATCAAGTTAATGGGCAGCATTTGCTTTATCATTTTTAGCAGCAAGGGAAAAATGGTTGGATTGATGTGGATGATTAACGAAACGTTTTCATGCGATTCAAATTACTTAACATTTTATTTCATTTCTTCACGATGAATAAACAAATTAAGACCTTCATCATGACCTTTAAAATTAAACTTTACTGATAGGCTCCGAGTACGTATGAATCGTACCATAGGGCAAGCATTTGTGCTATCATTCAGATTGACAGATTTTCGCTAAAATCTCCATCCACCAGACATCTTGATTTTTGTTTGTGTAAACCTCAATTAGTAACTTTTTGATTTTGGTGAGTTAAAATTTGATAGAGAAAGATAATTGAATATTTTGCCATTTGAAGGGAGTAGAAACTTTGCATAGGCGAATGCCAACTAAAGTTGAACGAGTTTGCCCTGTAAACTATAAGGAGGTATAGTAATTTCTAACTTACGAAGCACAAAAATGACATCATAAACCGAAAAAAAACTCAAATTTGGAGTTTTGCTTGAGTGCTTACCTTAATCCGTTATTTTTCAAGGGGCAAAGTTAACACAAAGTTAACCACAATTGGGACCTACGATACGTGAATTTGATAGTGCAATGATTTTGCAGGTATTGTTTTTAGCATAACTCCAGGAAGCCACCCCCGAACTCAGATTGACTAAATTAGATCAGTTTAGTACTGTGACACAGAATGTATTCAAAAAACTTTTCAGTAAATCTATGCTGCATATCGGTGTCTTCTATTTCGTTTCGCTTGGCCACAAAGCTATTCACGATGTCTTTCCTTGAGGTGGTTTAACTTACACGCAAAGGTGCAGGCTTTTTGTTCAATTAAATGGCATTTGCATCTAAAGGTAATCACTAACCCCTCTTAAGATTAACTCTCCCCTCAGCTACTGAACATGGATATTGTGTTCTATCGCATGGTTTTCAACACGATTTCCCGTTTTTCGCTCAAGTCTCACCCTAAGTTCACGAATGCTAAAGGTATTGCTTTATTATTGAATCTTATGAACATCCAGTATGTTAGACCCGTGGAAGATTCCAACTATGAATCTCTCAGAAATTACCGCCGACTGAATACCAAGAGGCAGCTATTTAGCTTGAATTCCATTTTATTTATGAGTAATACTTTTACGACCAAAGAGATTACCGATGATTGTTTATTACCTGAATTCGGTCACAAGCTTCGATTCGTTTATGTTGATAGATACTTTAAGGATTTTAAAGATTTCAAAGAATCGCTTGTCAGTAGGCTATTAGACAACTGTAATAAACGGAATATTATTTTTGAATAATTTTTACATGTAATGAAAATGAAAAGTAAAGTAATATGCCTAAATGATACTGGATATCGCGAATCAGTATTAAATGAAACCAAACAGTGTGGGTTTTCTGAAACTACTTGAAGCCGTCCCGCGTGTTGACCAAATTTTGCGTAAAGTGTTGAAAATTTTACAGGAATGCCAGATGCTATCAATGGTACCTCACTCTGGGATTGTTTAATTTAGTAGAGAATTTCTACTGTATTATAACTGCAAAATTTATACTGCACTCGAAAAATTTTTTGGGTAGTAGTTAAACTGGGGTTATTTGAAAAGGCTAACATTTTAAGATAATAGTACAAACAGAGTCGAATGTTTGGTGAAAGCACAAATGGGTCAGGGAAATCACGTGAATAAATAACCACAAGAACGAGTTTTTATTCAACCTTACTGTCTTAATTTTATGCGACCCATAGCTTTTAGTTACCACATTATTAAACCCTCATGACGGTAATCACATTATTGAATACACCCTTTATCATATGATGATGTGTTCCCATATAGCTTTATGCTCAATGTGAGGCGTTTATAAAAATCCCTCAATTTACCAACACTTTGAATCAAGTGCCCGCCAAGATATGGATTGTTCAATTTAGCCATCTAGAATTGAGGGAAGGAATACCACGGACCCCGGCTTATGGCGGAATAAGCAAAGTTCAGTGATGCCTTTATCAAGCTATTGGTAAATGTAGACACGCGCTCAATGTAAAACAGGCTATTTAAGTTTCAGATACTCACAAGCCCTTCCCTTTGCGTTTCACCTACATATCGCAAATCAAACGGGTCTCTTGTTGACCTCCAACTCGTGAACAATTATGGGTGAGTGTCCACTAAAAAATAAATACAGAGGAATGAGTACATCGTCAATTTGGGTACATTCGATAAGTCATTGCAACTACGCACACATGCAGATGGGAAGATAAACAGGCCCATTTCTGCGTAGATCAACGACCACCAAAAGCGCCTCTATTTGTGTAAACGAGCAGTGTGACCAGCACAGTCGACAGTCAGCGATTCGCCTTTCATAGGAAGGGGGATTAGGTGGCTAAGCCCCTAAGAAGGGACGATGGGGAAACACAATGGAGAAGCATGGTGCAGACGCACACCGATTTCCATCTACTTCTGCCACCGTTTTTTGGAAGCCATTCCTCTGATTGGTTAGTAGTCAGCTCATCGCGTGCGCTCAACCAATGAAATTGAAGCGATGGTGTGGCGGAAGTTGCGCCAAGGGCTAATTTGGTATTCGCATAATCCAAATCAACCCATTAGTAGGACCGCATAATGAAGCGCCTAGAACTTTAAAATGACAGACTTTTTTGATAAAAGACGTCCATATAAGTGGGTTGGGAAAGCTTGCTATTCTTATGATTCGGGTTCTCGTAAGATATTCTTGAAGTTTAACTGCTTCATAAGCTGAGAACACCAGCGGGCATCTCAGTACAAATTCTTACAATATTAGGGTAGTTCCCTTACAGAATTCCTTAATTATACGAGGAAACTAATTTCGCGTTATCTGTGCTTGATTATTTCTCCTCAAATGCATTCCACAAATTTGTTGTGCGATCTCAAACAAAGCAATCCGGCATTACGTTTATGCGTTAGGAAAGATTTTGGATTCGGTAAAAGTTTAATAATTATGGACTGACCTATCAGTTTGTCACTCTTTTGATACATGAACCTTAAATACCTTATAAATGGTAAGATGTTTACGTAACCCCTTGATCTGCCGATTTTATTGGCAATGTGAATATCTAAAACATCAAAGTCTTGGTTGAATTTTGCATTATGATTATAAAAAGTGTTAATTTTCCTAAGGTCACGGCTTCCAAAAATCTGAATATCTATTATTTGAATGTAGTTTTAAAAAAGCGCAGAGATCAACCTTTTGGTAAGCCATTGGGAATACGAAAACCTCTGTTACATTTGCCTTGAGAGGTCGAAAATCCCCGAATTTTATAAAAGCCTCAGCATTCATCAAGTTCACAGCAAAGAAAAACACTCGAATAGCGATGGGCGATGAGTGCCAGTTAGATGGAATTGTAAGACAAATTATCTGTATGTTTTGAAACCAAATGCCATGCAGACTTAAGGTGATCCCGGCGGCTGAGATGTTTTCGAGATAGTAAATGTTAGCGTAACAGAACGACATTTGTTTAAAGTGCACTTATTTGTACGGAATTTGCATTCTTCACGGGTTTTTCTTCCGTCTGACCCTATTTTTCGGTTCCCAGCTCTTCTGTATGTTAATAATAGATCTGTCTCATTTGTGGGCATCCCTTAATACGGCTTCAGGTAAGAATTGTAACTTTACGCTACATCTCAAGCAAGCGTTTCTATCTAACCATCAGCAAATGGCAACTATAGAGGCAAACTTTGGAAAAGAATGGTTCAGGAAGCTGAAATATTGCTATTTTTATTTCACATATTTGGGCACAATATCCAAAAAATCCTTTATCAAAGCGAATTTCGTGCATTGGCATACACTTAAGAAAACCAAAGTTAGGCCTCAATTAAGATTTTGCGGTAATTCTTACTTCTGATCCTGCTAATATGGAAAGCGGTGAGTTGCTGCTTTAAATATACACCAAAATATTTAAAAGGGGTGTATTTCTGTGGAGCAACTGTAAGCTCTAAAAATGCGAAAAACGAAGGAAATCTACATTTAAAAGAATATGGCTTACAAATTGGATTTCTACTCAATGATTAGTAGCAGAACCTTTCAATCATCCTTGTTGGCTCTTAGAAAAATTGTGCTGAGATAAAGAGTGTTTTTTGGAATATCTTGATAATTTTCTTGCTCATACTTATATTTGGATCATGATACCGACATTTATAGCCGAAATACCAATCGTATACTTAAAAAATGGACCTTCCTTTTGTCTGATTATTTATTTGGAAATAAGCACACTCAAATTTCACGCCATGCAGAGTCCTTAGAAGTTGCAGAAAATACCAACATTCAACGTGCACATTTATCGTGGATATTACACTTACCGAAACAGGCATTTTGCTCATTTGTTAAAACCCATACATGTGCATTTCCACAGTAGTCTTTCAACAAAAAATCGCATTTATACCTCAACTAAATAATTTTTCGCAGTTTTTATTAATGAAAACATGCACCATACGAAGTTTCCTATCAAAGTCGCAGTCCCTTATCCAACCTCTATCTTAAACTGTTTTGGTGTTTTACAATATGGGAGGAGTGGAGAAAGTTGGTGTGCATACTTCCATAAATAAACTAAATTCACCGATGCTGATCGACATATACAGAAATGTGAACCTTTGTTGACTACCGTAGTCAATGTGGAAATAATGGAAATTTCACTGTCCGGTTCGGTGTAACTCATTAACAAACGAACAACTTTATTTTACCTGTATCCTTGTGGCAGTCAGCATGAGTAAATTAGAAGAACAGAAAGTTTTTTAATAGATGAAAAAAAGGTGACGGATACCAGGATTCATTTCTTTAAAGATGGTGAAGAAGTTTAGCACTTCGGAACAATATCTCTAACCTTTGAATTCCAACTTGAGTATTCACACACTTATTCAAAAGAAAGTGATCTAATTGAAACGCAAACAAAAAGCACGATCTTTAATGGCTCATTACTAATCCAGTATATTTTAAAGCCTACTTCACTTAATTGTTCAACTGATGTTTTGAAAATTATGTGTTTAAGGAATGAAGGATTTGCCCTAATTTTAACGACTAATACAATCGTTCATTTATTATGATGGCACTACCTTAACGAGGGCTCAGAACGAATGACGTCAGAAACACCATAGAACTATGATAATGACTACACAAGAGAGGCAATAAGGTCTACATGTAAGGCGTTGAGTTGCTAAAGTGGAGCATGATCTGAAAGCGGCCTTCGGAACAAGCAGTTGGGTTGACAACTCGCGATCGGACACTCGTTCTCAAACGCATGCAGGCGGAAACGCTGAAACTGGCTGTTGGTGAAGCTAGGCCTCCCGTAGACAGACAAGCACAGTAAGAGAAATGAAGGAAGAAAATATTTCTGGTCTTTTTTTGAGGGGAGGAGAGGCTAACACTCAAGAAATTGTAGAATCTGCTTCTCTGAGCTGTGGGGCTCTAGCGTCTGAGCGCATGATTGGCCTGTACGAGGTTTCTCATGCGCATAAACTTGGCACCGTCATCATTAGCCCTACTTACTAACTGTAACTGTAAGTGGCTTTAAAAATAGCAAAGTAGTTAGAGGTTGGTGTATGCGTGTCTATCCCAATCAAAAAACTTATTATTAACGTAAGAAGAACACTTTTATGCATAATATATGCAGATTATTTATGAGTTTTTTTTTGAAGCAAACTTATTTCAAGTGAGGACTATTTACGAGATTCTTTACATACTCGTTCTGGATAAACTACGTCTAACGTATTTAGTATTTAGCTCATAAGCACTGATTACAAGCCATAATAAGTGATTTACTCCATCGGCTTTCAGAGTGACAATACGTGCGACGTCTGAAATTTAGAATGGTTTTCAGCACACCCAGGTGGATAGAAAGGCGCCAATAAACGGTCAAAAGGTGGTGGTTTGCCAAGCTTCTCCGTCAGTACTATGACCAAAGGGGCAAATCAAAATCTGAGGTTCGGCACTTTTAAGTAAGCACTGTCCTTGTTGTGAAGACTCTTTGGGTGGACTCCTTTAACTTAACCTGCTCTTCTAATGTGGTGATACTTTCTGATTTTTGGGGAAAGGCATTAAAGAGATTCATTTTTAATGAGGTTTGGGTACGCCTTTCCAAATTCTTAAAGTTTGATCATCCAATGTTCTAAAACTGCTTAGCTGCACCCTAGCTATTCAATAATTACCATCCTCACTGCTAATGGAATTTCTCTATTACGAATCGGCAATGGTAGGCATGTATTAAAGGGTAGGTCTGGGCAAAACAGGTACATAACGATGTAATTAATTTGGAAACTTACATTCTATACTGAGCTGTAATAATTCGTCAACCCGACTTCGATAAAAGTCCGAAAATGTGAGTTATTTACACATTTTTAAGCACTAAAAGTCGTAAGCTAGACCTGATTGGTCGACAGCAAATCAGCCTACCCCGGGCGGACGGCAAGCAAATCTATTTTTAGCCCTTAATCCCAAACGTTTCCGTAACATGGATAATATCATCAATAGCGGGGTATGAAGAACTGTTCAGATAAATGTAATACTTACTCGCCAGTTTCCCTAACCATGCAGTACCTTTAAAAAAACCACACTCATTTATTTGTTGCCTTTTGTCAAAACACCTTTATCGGTACTGTCAAAATAATTATGAAGAGAAAACCTCGTTTTTTCCAAACGCACTCGAAATCCACTAGTCTCGTGACCCACTTCTAAGTACTCTTTTGTGGCCCATCGCGAAGTAGCTATTAAATTTGGTTTTTACTCGGCCCCGCGCTGTGAATAACCCACTCGGTTGAACCACAGTCACCTGCCTAAAATGCATACTTGAAAGTAAATACCTTTTGAGGCCAACGATTAACTCTTCAGATGTTTGTTTGTTATTGCGGATCACATAAACCATTGCAGATTTCGACTTGATGGTTATAAACAAAGTCATATCCTCAAATCTTGATTAATTCGATGCCTGGATGGTAGAATCCCGGTGCTCTATTAACGGACGCAAAATAACATGGAAGCTTCTGGATTTATAGATTGTCCTGCAAATATAATGACTACGCTTAACCAGAATTCAGACTAAGCCATACTGTTTCCATAAAATAAACAGTTGTATGCAGTCCTGGCAAGTGAAACTTGAAAGAGCATTCTAGGTCACGGTCTTCCTTTCTGAAACGTTTGCGTAGCTTTGTATGCGAGCAAGAAATTGCGGAACCTATCATAGACTGCTAAGAACCCATAAGCGGATTAAGGAATAGTTTATATGCAAGCGGATGTTTTTCAACTTTTTTTACCCCCGGAATTTATGTACAACGATCACCTCGTACACGTAATACTCATTTTTATCCGTCTACACCTATTTATTATTGGCGCCCTCAAGGGCTGGTCACTCATTGCCCCTAAAGGTATTTCTGAATAGGAAAATAATCACATCCTGACGATTAGTATCTAAATTAAGATGTAATATTGCGGAGCGTTTGAGACTATCAGCCCGTATTTTTCCCGAAAAACACGTCATACCAAACAGCTAGCAGATATTCTGAAAAAGGGGTTGAAAAAGGTCAGATTTCGATTTTCATTCACATATATCAAGCTCCATAGCGTCGTAGTGCTCCGAGCCTTTTAAAAAGACGTAAATATAGCGTCCTGAGGCATCCATTAAGACAAAAGAAGATATAATGCTCGAGCAGAATATCTTTATATGCTTGACATGCAAAAGGCATTTAGGTTACTGGCTTGGCCCAAAAGCCAGCCACCCAATGTGGTACGATGACCAATTCTAAAGTAATTCTTCACCGAAACCGATAGTTGAATAACCATCTCT
>NW_020170425.1:262557-282798 GCF_000524195.1 Echinococcus granulosus | reverse complement strand
GTCTGGGTCAGCCGTCGCGAGTGGTACAGTGGCCAAGTCGAAAATAGCTCTTCGCCAAAACAGAGAGTTAAACAACCATCATTTTACGTAGTCAAATATGTATGGAAATGAACAAAATCTTACGTTCAGAAAAGCTCTAAGTTTACTGGCATACTAAGAAGCTGTCACCAGGGCGAAATACAACCCGAGAAAACCTGTGTAATAGGTTAAGCGGTTATTTAAATCTCATTTTTGAAAATAGTTCAATAAAAGGCTCCTCCTTTGCACCTTCTCTTGACGGACTAGCCTCCGGGCCATGTCAGTAGCCCTGAGCCCTCCTGTACGTCACCAACAGCTAATCTGCCCAAGTATTTTCTTCTTTCGTCTTTAGGCAAGTCGCGTTGCAACACCTGTTTTGACGTAATTAAACGCCAAGTTAAGCAGAAAACCAAAACGCTATCGCGTACAGAAATTTAAGATGAAATGGTTCAAGAAAGACACAAAACAATTATGGATCCAATTATTAGCAGTTCATTGCACTAAATTAGTCTACAATGTCTAGAAGATTATGGCCACTTGAATTCGAAGAGGAATCAAAGTAATGATTTGGCTGCCAATCCATTCGTAAGTTCCCTACTATACTGCGATTTTCCATAACACAACTCACCCTAAATAGGCTTAACGAATTGATGAATTTGCCGCACACTTAAACACGGACAGTTGTGCAGGCGTTTAACAGGTTGTGGTATGTTCACACGCCAATATTTCCTTGATGAGTATTTTAGTTAAATTGCCTTTGCTCTATTTTTTTGTAGTGTACCATTCTAATGACGATAATTATGCTGCATTCTAAAAGTTAATGAAATAAATAAATTTAGCGCCTCCTTGGGTATTTGCGTGCCGCTGCTTTTGACTGTGTGCGAACATGGGTTGGGTCTTCCTACTAGCTTCCGTATTATTCATTGGAATCCTTGCTGTATGGTGTGCCGCTTTTATTTCACAATATTAGGAGGATGATTTTTCGCCCTTGAGTGTGGTAATTGAGCACTCTTTTGACAAGGGTAATTTGTTGTCAGTTGTCAAGTAATTTCAAGTTTTGTAAAGTGTTCGGCTCCTTTAAAACCACAAATCTAATTAAATTGGTTTTTTCATTACTTGTTAGATTTGATCCTGTCCTAACCAGTGTGATATTCTTATACGTCAAAGGATTTTTAGTTTTTGTACGCTTTTGTTATGAATTAGTTCCCTTCATCATAATTATGTTCACCGTTGTAGGGAAGTCGTTCAAACAAAAAGGCATTGTTTCTTCCTGGTTAGATGGAGGGGAATCCTATCTACTAAACGAACCTCCACTTACGATCGATGACCAACGTTCTCTTAAAGTACTGTGTGTTCACTATTAGGATTTTAGACTTTGGCCTTGGACGATTCTCTTTATATTATTCGTGCCTACACAAAACCCAATGCTTTTGTTCTTATGGGGTCTTGTCCGGCTGTAGGTTATGCGAGTCGATTAGGTTTTGATTGTTCATATTGCTTAACTCCCTTTTTTTGTACAGCTTTATGTTATCGCTTCCAATGGACAAATAACCCTAGTTTTGAATATTGATGCCTCGGGTTCACCAATTGCTTTATCAATCGTTGCAAAAAATCAGACATCTGATGTTGACATGCATCGTTCTACCTCTCCAACGGTGTTTTCCACGATGGTGTCCTTTCAAAAACCCACTTTTTCCATCGGGTGTGTTAGAAAACATCATTGTTTTTTTTTCTGATAAAAATAAGTCTTCTGTCCTCATTCTTTTTTCTTCTAGACCTGAAACACAGGAATACCTCGCAAAAATGGACCGGCAACGCGAGGAGAAGCTTCGTCAAGACCAAGCTGACAATCGATCTTTTCTGGCAAAATATGTAAATAATTTTCGCAATACTTTTTATGCAGTTTTCATTTAACTCTAGTAGTTACTTTCCCAATTTGACTCTAATGGGGCTTGTATAGTTCGCGTCTTTTATTCTTTTATAAAAACTTTGGTGCTGATAAAACATTGGACAGTCTTGTATACTACTGTAACTATTATTCCTGTTATTTTAGTGGATGTACATTCTACCAGCCGTCTTCTTTTTCATCCTCCTTAACTCAGCTGATCAAAATACTGGTGGGAATTCCGAGTAAACCTTTTGTTTCTGCTCCCAATCTGGCACTTCAATGGGTTGGCCTGTTATCTATATTTTGTGCTTCTTCAGATATTCAATCCACTGTGAATATAAGTATCATCTTTCGAATGTTTTGTTTTTTTTCCTTATGCAGGGTATCGCATGTCTTTGGGTAGACCGAAGTCCAAATTTTCTTTCCGTTAAGTGCTAGTGTACTTATTGCTGTTATTCTTTTTTTCTGTTTCGCAAGGTTGGATACTTGAGTGTCTGTATTCCTGTGTGCTGCTGTTACGACCCTTCGTCGCTTAGTAATCTGACACCTCTGAATGATTTATCTGAACGATCTACCTGTTTCACAATTAGAATGTGACTCGTGCGAGGTATGCGCCATAAACAATACCATAAGTACGGTGGAAATAAATGTTAACATGCGGTAGTGTGCGTTGAAGGAAGGTGGGAAGACATGATCGGCCCGTGGGAGGTGGTTTCGCCGATGAGACGGTTTGCACTTTTTTTTTCCATTTCACCCTTTATTTATGAGAGGGAACTTTGAAATTGAGTAATTGGCTTCGTTTAAAGGAACCGTTTGTAAGCTAGGCTGTTTTTTAAAAAGGTTTTCTGATCGTATAATTCTAGGTGTGTATCAGTGCATTAAACTAGTAACCGAATAATAACCAAGTTCATGTTAGAAGTTTTCTCAGGTTTGATTTACTCTAACATTTTTTTTTATTTTTGAACTGTACTTTGCTGTTTTTTAATCTGACCCCGTGGATGCACACCCTTTGGTCTCTTAGCCTAATTCATAGAATAACAGCGTGTAATGATCTCATACCTGAAATTTAAAATGTTAAAGGCCCGAGTAACTATTGGAGGGCAAATTTTCCGTTGCTGTAGAATCAATTACATCACTGAGCTTCCAGTAGTTAAATGGGTTCGCATGCTACTATGCTTCTGTCTAATGTCGTCCATAGGGTATGGGACACCGTTTGACATGTTTGCTGCCAAAATCTCAGAGGAAGATAAACCGTCTAAATGTCACACAACATTAGCTGTCCTCAGGACAAGAGCATCATAATTCTCCCAACTTTTCGAAGTTAGCCATTATGTTTTGTTACACATTTTAATGTAATCTGTTGCCATAAACGCATGTCACAGGTGTATAATGGTGATTTTGAATAGTGTGATTTGTGGCCTCCATATAACGATAATTTCACGCTAATAAATTATATTAGAAACTCTCGATCTTTACCATGAGGTAACGATGCTATGCAATTCCAGATATTTTTACCCATTCGGAGAAGTCCCTCTCTGAAAAGGAGCAGTTTAACATATATGGTGACTTAAAAATCTGAAATATCCAACCCTCAATAAAGCATAACGCTTGGCAGTACGAAGCAATAATGATGATACAGTTAATTTCGTTAACAAGGCGCTACTCAGCGTGATCATGCAAGTTGTCTGTAAATCTGCGATAAAAGTAATAAGGGGCGGTGTCAGAGGGCAGTGGTGTCTTCTTCATTGCTTGGAACTACTTCACCAGCATATGATAATACAGTGGAGCTGGGTGAAACTGGGTTGAAGGGACATCCCGTGAGCATAGCCGTGGCCTTCTGACACCCATCCTCACCCCAATGTCCCATCTCGCGAAACTTCTGCAATTGGGATAACTTTTGCCTTCGTTTCAATACTAGAGCCACCTGCCAGTCAGGCTGTGCCTCTTCATGCGATATTCGCCGAATCCCCCTGTCCCCTCCCTGTCCTGGCATCTGATGTTGCTGCTGCTCGCTTAAGATGGATGAGGTGGAACGAAAGGAGCTTAGGCTAGTTGATGAGACACTGCCTCTCTCTGTAGTCCTGAACGAGGGTGTTCCTTGAATGCGCTGAGAGAATTCGTCGAAGATAAAACTGGCTCCTTTAGTGGCTACGCGGAGGGGTGAGTAGGCCTGTCGGAAATCCACAGTCTTTGAGCGCTGCACGCGCTTAGCGTAGCTAGGCTTGGAAGAGTCTGAGAGCTTTCGTCTGCTTTCCCGATGGTCCTTGGCCTCGAGGAATTCTTGGCATAGTAGATCCTGCTCTTTCTCCATGCGTTGGCAAGCTTTCTGCTCCTCCAAAGTCAATTTTTCCATATCTAGATTGAGCTTTTTACTGGCGCTTTCATTAGCATGTTTGCAGCGTTTTGCGATCTGGCTGCTGTTTGGGTGAAATGTAATGTCAGACTTGTCTGTGATGTTGGGTGATGATGGTGTTCTTAGGCTGTCCATTTTGCATGCCCATGCTGATGCAATTCACTCTGCTTTTATTCACCCCTAACGCAGTCCCTAGTTGTTTCCATGACGATGGAATAATTTATGCATCCCTGCGTGGTTTTCCAGGGTTCTACTGTGAAATAATTGTGTCAAAGACCGCGCCATTCGTATGTCATATAGGCACACTGTGATTTTCAAAACTCAATTCTTAAATTTGATATAATCTTTCGCTTATGAAATCCACTGAGTCATTTGTATGTAATATATCAGCATTGAACAAAAAGTAGGCTGAGCTTTTTGCTGTTCAAAACGGCGACGTTGATGAATTGTCCTCAAAATAACCTGCCATATTCTACAACTCAGTTGTTTATGGCCAATTATAAATTCAGTTTTAGGACGAGCCTGTAGAAATCTCAAAGCTTGCGTTGAGTTAGACTTGCATGGCGAGCCAGGAGGCGACGGTGATAACTTGTATTTCTAGCCAAGTCGGAATCACTAATGAACTAACCGTTTTCGATTTTAAGCCAAAGGGTAATTTTATGAAAGGGCATAAATTTTGTACCGTATAACGATATGAAAAGGAACGCATCTACAGATATACATAATGGCTAGGTTTCTTTATCCATGCATATATTTGTGGTCATATTTACCGAAAAGGAGTCGGTAAATAGGAATAGAATTTCAGTACCAATTGAAGTAGAGAATTGCGATTAGGCACCAAGTTTATTAGCATCAGGGTTGTCGTCGCACCCATTTTGCGTTGATAAGAGCGTGACATCCGAATTGTCACTAACGAAGGAGGAAATGATGCTCATGATATTTTCAAATTCTCCTCTGTACCAACTCAGACGCTAACCTTCCTACTCTCCCCCACCCCTTCGGCATTGACAGGTCAATTCCTAGAGGCGCCTTGGAAGGATAATTCATTTTCTATTTAATCATGCATGCTAAATGGTAATACGACTCAATGGTACTATTATTGTAAAACTGGGTGCCACAGCTTTCATTGCAGGCATCTGTAGCTATTCATGTAGGACTGCCTGGGTTTGTGCAGTGTAGATCCTATTTGTATGATATCAAAATCGAAGGATGGCTGTTTAGTTAGGGAACAATGGCCCCTTTCTGGGTGAAGACACAGCAATACTAGAATGCAAACGCCGTTTCGAACAAAAATTATACGTAAACGTCTCTGTCATTTACAATGAGCTATCTTCGAGGCCATAGTATTAGAAATATTAGTGTCTGACGTTTGCAGTGGTGCAGTGCGTTGGAAGCTAGCACAACTTTTACAAAAATACAGGTAAAATGAGGTAAGTAGGGTGAATTCACAATTGATCGGTGCGCTCACCCTACAGGCTGTGACTTCCATTAGTCTAGGCACAAAAAAATCACAAAAAGTTGTGATTGATTGTTAGCACTAGGCACATAGCGTAGGTTACACGGAGATTTAACGGAATGAGAAATGACTTTGTTTATTGGTTAAAATTAAGATAACTCAGGCATCAAACTACTAAGCACCAGCTCATGCTTATGGGTTATCCTAGGGAGACTACCAACATATAATACATACCATTTGTATATTTAATCGATTAATATATCCAATTTCGGAAGTCAACATTTAGCATGTTCTCTTCTAGCCTCGGCCCAGTGACACGTAGACGCGTCCTTTGGATCCTTTTCCATCAAACTATCTGCAAATGAGAGCGATAAGGATTACCTACGAAGGATGGTGCTTTAGAGCAGTGGGAACCCTTAATGCATTTCTAGGGGTGTTTCAACAGAGAATCACCTGATCATTCTAGGCCTTTAACCACTGATGGTTAATAGTTGAGAATATTAGTCTGCGACGTGATGAGCATAAAACAATTTTTAAGAACATTCTGATTTAAAGTTCAGAGCCTATAAAAAGTACTTCAGGAAATAATTTAATGAAGGGGACCCGTTGTGGCCGTAATGACCGGATCTGAGAAAAAATGTGCGTGTAGAAGACATAGGAATCGAGGTGTATTGCAAATCTCTTTTAGATTGTGCAAACGTTCTACCATTTTAAATTGTTTACCTAAAGTGCAATGACAATACCTGCGAGTATAAAAAAACGAAGTGACAGTCAATATGATCAGTAGACGTTAAGCCTACCGCTGTAATCTTAAAATATTCTTCGCGAAAGTCTCACCAAATCCAAGGAAAGCGATTATTCACTATATCAATGAAAACCCTATGACCACCATTCCAAGTGATTAGTTGGTTTCTGAAAAAATAACATTCAGAAACAAGAGATAGTTGTAGGTTTGAAAATGAAAATTCTCTCCAAAAAAAGCAATGAACCATACACCAGAACTCAGTGAAGCACATAACCCCAAGCACCACATAGACCTGCTACGGTCAACATGTGAGCTTATAGTTCCGGCAACAATTCACCGATTTACACAACTAAAACTTGTGTTATCTGAAACGTAAAAGGTTAGTTGTTTAACTATGGGCTTTGGTAAAGGGACCACTAAGGTGCTCTACCATAATATATTTGTAGCGTCCCGAGACTCCCTGAAGACGAAAGAAGACACAATACTCGGGCAAAATATGTATTCAGTGCATAGAAGGTGTCTGGGCTATTGGCATGGCCCAAAAGGCCAGCCCACCCAGCGAGGTACAAGGGGGCTAATTCAAAGTACAAAAGTGGCGCCTCACCAGAACCGAGGGATAAACCACTATCGTATTACATATTCACCGGGCGGGCCGGTCTCGGGGACATGCCAGTAGCCCCAAGCACTACTGTAAAACTTGTTATTTAAAACGTTATTTTCAGAGTGGAGACGGGCAGACGTATCCATCCCTGTGACTGAGGAGCGGTCAGCATCTCTGAACCAAAGAAATGTCCCAAGTCCAAATCTCCTTATCCTTGTGCCCATTCACCATTTACTCTACGAAATAAACATATAAAAACCAAATCAGCCTACGTGTTTTAAGGGCATGAAGGCTAGGGAAGATGAGCCAAGCGAGCCTCGTCCTACCCTACTGTATGTCGTGTGTATATATTCTGCACAAGCGATGTGGCTGCCTTCGTTTAGGGGGAATTTGCAGGTCGCTATAGCTAAGTGATTAAATCAAAAATTGATGAATTTCAAAAAGAACACCATTGGACCGAGTTGAAATCATTCAAAACAAATCGCTCTCAGCTTTTCTTGACGCTTTAGTCCTAATTACTCAGTATTTGTTTCATTATCTTTTACTTCCAAAGCTACAGCAAATGATATCTTTTTGATTCTGATAAAAAAGCAGCAATTATATTCTGTGTAAGGTGGATACTCATAAAAATGGCCTTTTTAGACTTTATTACCAACTAATCATGTGTAATCAGAGTTTCTGTCATGTTTTTCTAATAATTGTGATTAGGGACATGTGTGAATTAACTGATGACCTTGTTGGTTTTATGATTTTGTTGAATTGCCGCCATATTTGGCTAATGGATGCTCCGAATTTTGCCGTATATGACCAGTCCGATGAGACAGTACTGTCCCGGAATAAAGCATTTAGCATATGTGCTCTTTGCTCTTTTGGAAACATGCTTTTTTGGGAACTCGCGAAGGGTATTCCACGTATTTCGTATCTGTTATTTACCCATGAAAACCACATTCTAAATGCATATTGAATTTTTTAAAGAGTTAGGATTTCATGCCTTCGCATTATGAAGCTTTTATGCCTTTACTAGTTCTCTTCAAGCGTAACTTTTGGCAGATGTCCTTTTATTGAGTGAAGTGCCTTCAAAGTAAAGAACATCTCTTGTTTACTTCCTTTTTCTCATTTTATTTCAATGGCTTGGATTGTGTTTTGCTATGGCTTCAAACTTCTTCGACCTTTTCTCGCTCATCCATACTAGTAATATCTTTAGGTCTAATGTCGGACTGATTTCACTTGAAATGCGCATTCCCGTTCAGTTTTCTCTGTTCGAATTTCAGGTATATCATGCAACTTGTTTTTGAAGAAGTTGAAGACCAGAAAACTTGCTATTCATTCAGTGTTGTGTTTTCACGTCGGATATCTGTAGTTTATTGGTTAAATATTTTACAACTTACTAGGAAACTGCCATCATTCTACTGCAAGCCTCTCAGTATACTGAACTTGTTGCTGCCTTGTCGGGAAGAAAGTTACGATTCTTTGATGCCGAGAAGTTGGAATGTTCAAATTTGCGGTCGGTATTGGATGGGGTCTCCACTTTCTCGATTGTTGATAGTTCCCTATCGACTGAGCGACATTCAATCGTACTTCTTGCTACAGTGATTTATCTGTTTAGCTCGCTGTCTGTAGCGAAAATCATATTCTTTATGTTTACAGAGTTATAAAATCACGTTGGGATTTGGTGAATACTATTAATCTCCCTTCTTCGGTGCTTGCTGTGGTGCATTCGCTAGTTCCTTTTTTCATTTATTCCTTTTAGAGATGCTTGGATAGCTATGCGATTGTTGCGACGAGTAATAAGTATTTTGGCGTCAATCTTAAAACGAAAACATGTGATGAGATATTTGATTGCAGTGGCAGTCGTGTTCAGCCCCTTATAGAGCCTGTGTCCAAGGTATGTGTATGAGATTTTTTGTACTTTGGCAGGATGAATTTTTGCTCTCAGGTCCGGGTTCACTAGGAGTTTTCGTCGATACTAATGGGCAGTCTAGGCGTCCACCGCTGACGCTATCTACTAATCTGTTTGCCTTGTTTCATCGCAAGCAACTAGTCTTCGCAGTTGACGATGAATTCGTCTCTATACACTGGTATCATTTTCTAGTTTTTAACACAAGTCCTTAGTGCTAACCAGCAAAAGCAGATCCAAACTTTGATTGTAGAGAACGTTTGTGCCGCGTGCATGTCTTTAAGTCGGAACATGGTTTTCGTGGTGTCGCAGGATACAACCAGCGGTGCGCGCATGCGTGTTATTCGACCAGAAACTTGGGATCTTGAGGCAAAGAGACTTATTCTGGCTGGCTGCCTTTCCGATGCCTCTGATCTTATTCACAAGGAATATGCAAAATTAGCTGAATTGTGCAGTCATCGTCCTGCTACCAGCAGCGGAGCAAAGAATATATTCACTGCAGTATGTCATGATTCTTCGGTTATTTTTTCCTTATTCCAGCGATCTAAACGAGTTTACACATTAATGGGTCTCTACCTATTCACAACAGGCCAATTAACTCAATCAAGAAAATTTTTTGAAAAATCCTCGCTAGATATTCGGGAGGTATGGTTTTTTGTGTTAAAATTCAAAGTCACCTAGCTGTTGTGTCGTTATGTGGACTTGCTTCCCCGTGACTATGCTTATATTGCTGATCCAAATTTGAATATAACTGCGGCTGCCAAAGCAAGCTCGAGCACATGGGCCGGTGAACCACTATCCAATATCTTCGATCTAAGCGAGAACCTTGGTATTTCCGTCAACGAATTCCGGAAATTCCTCTTAGATTTCTTACTTGAAAACCGTCGTGGAAGAATATTTTCCAAACACGCCCAGGTCAGCACGTAAATACTTCTCTAATTGACTTTATCCAGCTCCATTGGTGCCTCTAATCTCTGTTTCTCCACCAAAATATGGCTTTACTTAATGACTAGATGGATTTTCCTTTAACTTATCAGTACAGATCTGTAACTCAAAGTTACCATTCCTCTAAATATATAGTGAATCTAGGTAATTTGTTCTTCTGCATTGTTCTGCTTTCAGGTAGCGACACCATCGTTGCTGCCCCTTTCATCCACATTGGTGTAGTTATTACATTGTCTCAAGTGAAGCATCTCTAGTGTATTTATTTTTTAGTTATATCGAAGCGGGTACTCTATGTAGTGTAGATTTGGGATTGTTTTTTGCATTGTGTTGCACCTATAGTCAGATTAAATGGATTGATAGATCATCTCCTAAATTACTTCATATTTTTGTCATTGTCACTCATTAAAATTGAAGAACTTTAGTTACTTGGTATATTGGTAATTTCGGTTGAATTTGTTTTCTGCCTCTAGCTTTTGTTAACACCCCGTTACACGTCTTAGTCTTCGTCATAAACGCAGGCTTGCTATTCTACCAAATAGCTTTTCCATTAAGTGTCCCTTTTTTTGAATAAGTCAACTCGCCGTATCTATCATTGTTTGTGTTCATTTTCACGTTATGTTGTTCATTTAGAAACGTTTTAGTTTTTCTAAACAAACATTTTATAATGCGTATTATTTTGGAGGATATGCCTTCAAATACTGCAGGCTTAATATCATCCTTTAATCAAGCACGCTCTTAGCTAGAATCAGCACAGTTCTTGAACCATGCATGACCAAATAGCCCTCACCAATACTGGTGACCGCTGTTCTTCCTGAAACAAAGTCCTTGCATATAATCGCCTTGATGATTCTGTGATTCTTGTGACGTCTGCCTTTCTTACTTAGTACTCAACCAGCATGGTCCTCTTTCCAACCCGAACTTCAATTTTTCCATTCTCCTCTCCTCCATCCTCAGCTTTTTCTTTTTCTTCATTCTGGGGCATCGACTCGTGTACATCCACTATGGCGAGAATGGTATTCGATGCGCTTCTCTTTACTTTCCATCGACAAGGCCCCACACTTTTAGGCGTTCCATTCGAGACTGTCGCGCTGGAATCTGGATTTGATTCCCCCGATAAAAGTGGAATGACTTTGTCCACTCCATTGATAGACACACACCGATGACCCCATAGGGGAAGTGGAAGTTGAGCTCCTTTGTGCCAACTGTCAAACGTTTCCACAGGCAACTGTGGACTGAGACTTGTAATACCGTCGTCGCCCTCACTCACCGGCATCCAAATGGGTGCGTTGACGGAACTGGGTCCTGGCGTGCTCTCATTTATCGGATGCTCGGAGTTATCTCTCTCACCTCTCCATGAATGGCGCTCCTCGCCTATTTGAATTCTTCCCACCCATGGTCGCCAATACTCTATGTCCGCCGTACAGAAGGCTTCACCTCCACCGCCTATGCAAAAGATCTTGTCTTCATGTACACACGCTGCAAAATCAGCCCGTTCAGCTATGGATGGCATTAACTCCCACACACCCTCTTCTGGGGTGTATCGTTCCACAGTGCTACTGTAGCCCAGAGCGACCACAGATGTTGTCATTCTCGCTGAGTTATCTCCTCCCCCACCGAGAATGTACAGGTGGTTCTGGTAGCAAACTGCACTAGCGTAGTAACGCGGTTGCGTCATCGGTTGTATCATTGTCCACTGGTTAGTCTCTGGGTTGTAGGTCTCGCAACTGTTTGTCAAAGACTCCATTCTACTCTCCGTATATCCACCGCAAACATATATCAGCGAACCGACCGCATCACCGGCTGGAGCTCCTCGGGGAATTATCATGCGTGCAACCTCTACCCAACCATTTGATTTACCCTTATCCAATGCAAGAGCCTCTACAGAGTCAAGGACTGTGCGATTGTTATCGCCTCCAATTGCATAGAGCGTTTTGTCTTTCAAGTTTACCAAAATCAAGTCTCTACGAATATCGTGCATTGGTGCGCAGCCTTTCCAGCCTCGACTGCTACTGTTGCTCTTGAGTTCATACCGAAGCACTTCCTGGGTAGCGTGACCACTTCTGCTTTCTCCTCCCGCAATGTAAATAACTTCGTTATCCACATTTGCGATTCCGAAGCTCATGAGAGGATGCGGCAACACGAGACTTGATTCCAACTCGGTGTTGTAGGTTTTCCACTTTTTCCGACGTGAATCTAACACTCTGACATTTCTACATGGTTGACCGTTCTCCCAGCCCCCAAATACAACGATTGCTTCATGTGGTACTCTGGGACCTAGAGTAGACCAGTTTTTAACTCTCCCACTGTCTTGGTCTCCTAATCGGGAGGATAAAGATCGGAGGTTTCGTGTCGTTCGAAGCAGACGCCGTCGTAACTGCTGAAGCATCCAAACACATCTGTTTCGTGATTCATAATTACGAGAGGAATCGGGAATGGTAACCAGTGAATTCCGTACTACGCCATTGCCCGTTCGAGTTGCCTGATGATTCCTTTTCATTTGCATCCCTGGAAGCTTCAATAAACGATTAATTTCATCTACTTCTAACTGATCGAGTCTCACGCAATGTTCGATTAGACGTGGAGTAAACTTGAGCAGCGCGTCAGAATTTTTCGATTGCACACTGATCCATGCCTCTATTATATCTACTACCTCTGATTCAGCGCGGACATTTAGCCTGTCCGAGGCAAGAAGGAATTCAAGTTCGGAGGCGCTAAAGTGTGCAAAACCCCTTGAAAGCGCCCTTAGTGTAAATTTGCGAAAATTTTCATGCATGAATTTTATTAGCACATGACCTGCTTTTTCATCAATCTGACTTATGTTAGTGTTTGTGGAGGTGTTTGGAGCTGTGAATATAATTTTCCAGAGGGTCCAGCAACTTTCTAAATTCAGATTTGTTTTCAAGTAGGCGATACAGTATTTGTGAAGGCTTTCCATTCCGTAAGTATTTGCCACTCGCAAGCCACACGTTAGATTGCATTCTGCTACTGTCGTTGTCAGGTGCAGCTGTGCGGTGCTCAGGAGTACTGTATTTGTAGTACCTCGGAGGTCTTCTTTGTTTTTTGATTTTTCATCCCTTCTTTTCGTTGGCAAAGTTTCTGATCGTTCAATTACGGTGGTGGTGGATATTCGGCACTCTCCCAAGTGACAGAAATGAATGGCGAAAGCCAAATCATTGACGTCAGTGCTAAGATGGCAATCAATGAGTAGTGGATGTTCTTTTGAATGCTCACGTTGGCGATGCTGTTGATCTTGTCGATTGCGCCGCCTCTTTTGACGCTCGTCAACTTCTTTAATCAGCCGACGGAATGTAAGACTTTGTGTGGCAAGCTTGTAAGCATTGACATATATAAATTGACGACCTGAAACTAGTTTTAGTGGGCGATTCAACGCCCATTGCATCTTGTAACCAGAAAGTAAATTTACAGGCAGTTCACGAGAAGTGGAAGGACATTCTTCCCATCTCTCTCTATCTCCGCTCTCAGCCTGTGGGATCCATTTAGCAGTTGTGTCATCTCCATCCATTGACTGTATTTTTATGTGCCAGGTCAAAATACCGCCTTTATGGTAAATCAAATTTATTGACTTTTCCTGACAGCCGCACCTTTACTACCATGCGTAACCAAAGTGGGTAACACATGGCCAATTTTACGAAGGAAATGCTGAGGCGCTGAGTTGGTGCTTTGCCCTCCAAGTGCCGCTGTAAACATAGTTTCCTACCGCACTCTACCAGTACCATAGCTATTTCACTTAGCACCACTTACCCGTAAACTTATTTCCTTCATAATTTAATCATCCTTGTCTTTGGTGAGTTTTCAGCTTGTCGAAACTGCAATTCTAAAACTATGTGTACATTTGGCCGAAAACAGTCCCTTCATCCGCGGTTGGGGCTATGAGAGCTGGGAGGAGTTGGTCAACTCCTTATCAAACGTTGATGTTGAAGATCTCTTGATCTTTCTCGAAGGGCATCATGCATATCACGTTAAGGCTTTGTTGTACCGATGGAATGGCAGTGTTGAGGCCGCTTTTGATATTTGGAGGAGGTAACTTGTTTGTCAGATTTCTTACTGTATTGGATTCCCCTTTACCCTTATGCCGGGTTCCATTGTCTTTGACTCCTCTCATAAAATACATCCCTGCTAGTTTGCCTCAGTGCATTTAGACCTCTAGGCCACTTGCTCACATCAGTCGCTTAAATCCATTTTGAGGGTTTCAAGGTGCATTAGTTTATTTACCCTTAATTTTACTGCTTTACGTTAATGAATAATTTGTGTTTGATTTTGGATCCAGCAGTTTACTAAGGAAATAACTTAAGTGTTGGATGTTAAATGTGGTCATTTTTTCTTCATGATTACCTCTTGCTTAGCCATTTCGTATATTCACAGTAATCTCCCACCACGATATTTATGTCAACTCTTTCCTGTTTTAAAACTGCTGTTTTTATTTTAGTCTAGCACTTGAAGTCTTAACCGATGTGCACTTTCCTGGTCCAGATTTTTTTACGGATGCGCTATTCACGTAAGTAAATTTTATCCGTTAACATGTACTTGTGCAATTTCTGTTCCTTTAACCCCTGCACCAAGTTTCGATTATGTTACTGACATCTAGAAAAGCATAAAGCAGCTTTTTTGTTAAAGGTAAATAAAGTAGAAATCTTCGATTCTTACATTGCTACTGTCTTGAACTATCTCCAGTTTCTTCCAGTGTATTTTATCTATTTGTCTTTAATGTGTTTGTTCTTTGCAGTTAAACTTTGCTCTCCAACCCCTCTGGAGTGCTTCTGTTATTTGCTATAATGCACATCCAAAAATGAGCTATTTTGATGTGACATTTGGATGCTTGACGTTATTTTATCAGAAAGTACTCTAATCAGATATTAGCCCTGACACTTTTAATCTTTCTAGCACTCTGACATCACCAGATGCGTGCAAATGCCATATCTTTTCCTTCATTGACCATCACGGAGAATCTGGTGGTGTCAACAGTGAATCCGCCTTAACAGGTAGCACAGTGTACGTAGAACTCGTCGCGCGCCACCTGCAGGACCTTCTGAGTGTAGGTGGGGAGCGCGCTGCGGAGCTGGCAGACTGTCTGTTGCAACGCCTCGCCTGTATCACTAAGTGGGACGGTGCTGGCGCCTCCACAAACACTGCCAATGCTAAGGCCTCCACTTTCGTCTTCGCGCCTACCAGCCTCCTCAAATGCCTTCTACCGCGGTATCCCAGTTTGGCGGAGAACTTTCTTTGGTATCGGATCTTCAAAGCTGGCGATAAGGTAAAAAAGATTCCTTTATTTTGGGGTGCTTTGTCAACTGGCTAAATTCCTACAGCCCGACATTCTTGAAACCGATGTTATTGCTTGATGTGTTTTTACGTTAAATGTGTTTTTTCTTTGTATTTTTGGAGTCACAAATTCCACGGTAGCTCAATTAAATAAAGTGACGACTTTGTTGATTCACCATCTTCTCCTGTGAAAAAAAAAAAACATTTAATGTGGTTTTGTGGGTTCCAACTTCTGAAATTGCCATATTGGTGTCGTGCCTTTCACTATGCAATTATTTGAATGAAAATATGGTTGTTTGAAACCCTTCTCAAAAACGATTTCTCCTTTTATATAACTCGCTTGGTGAGTTTTTTTGCGCAAGTGGTTGAATATATACCGCAGCTTTAATAAATTGGATTTTATTTTTTAATCCGATAAAGGAGTCTTCAAGACATACACTACTTGCTGAGTTGCAAATGGACCTCCTTCTTAAGTATGCTGAAGCAAACGATGCTGAACGCCTTGAGAGGCAAAGGTAAATCGACGACTCATTGTTGGTCGGTACTGCCAAACAAGTAAATATTTCGAATTCCTTAATCCCTAAGCAAACACAATTCTAATTTGAGTATCTTAATGTTTCTCAATTTTACTGATACCTTGTTGTGTACAGGAATTTTCTGCTTTTTTCTAAGGCGCCGCTTCCGATACACTCTTTCTCAATTGGAAGACTGCCAAACGGGAAAACTTCTGGAAGCCTTAAAGTCATCGCCTTCGGCCTCTCTTTTCGCTGAAGAATATGTCACTCTTTTGGGCAAAGTACATCCGTCTGCTGGCAAATTTTAATTGCGTGTCTTTTTTGAACTTCAAATTAAATTGTTTGTTGGCCATAGCCTTTACACAAAGGCATTTTCACCTCAAATGCCTCGGACTTTTGAAGTTAGCTATTGTTCAATCTTTAGTTTTCCTTTTTCTGTAGCTCAAAAAATACAACGAAGCATTGGAGCTCCTTTTGCTGAGGAAGCGCGACCTTGATGCTGCTCTGCGCTTTTGCGCGTGGTGTGCTACCTTAGAAGCACGGCAGAAGGTAGCAGAACAAAGTGTTCTTTGGTGTCATCAAGATAAAAATGCTTCTAAGGCCTCCTCTCAGGTGCCTTTGACACCACACGTCTACACTGTTCTTATACAACTTCTTCTTTGCAGGTTAGTTTACTCACGGATTATTGGCTTTGTGCCTCACACAGACATCCACTACCAACGTACACTTTGAAATCCATATTCTGCGTCAACTGATCACACCTGCCATCGCCCTTGTGTACAAGTCCGGTTCGAAATGGGTCTTCATTAAATTTAGCTGTACATACTACGCAAACTGCAGTATACTCGATTCAATGCTTCGATTTTTGCATGGATAGCCTCTCACGCATTCGATTCTGTCTTCAGCTCAGACAAGCTTCTACTCGAACAATCAAAAAAATTGTTGGAGAGGGATATCCCGAACCTCGATTTCGTGGAGGTAATTTGTGGATAGCACTGATTTTTTTAAAATCCCGTTTAACCAAGATTGCCATTGCTCTAAACTAGTTTACTAATCGTGCTCATAAGAAGAGTTCAGTGGAGCTCTTGGGCAAAAATCCTCCATTATTTGCAGTCTCTGTCGATGCATACCCTTTAAAAATATACCGGTGACCGAGGTCTCATCGTAAGATCGACTAGTCTTACTTGTGAGTTTGCAGATCTGCAAGGCCCTCCCTGAAGACTGGCCTCTCACTAACACCGCCTCCGCATTCCTGACGCGTGCGCTCAAGTCGACGCTGACACGCGTATCCGCTTCCAACATGGAGCTTGGTCTGGCTGCGCGCCTTGCCTCTGCATCGCAAACAGAGGCGGTGGCTTCCATTTCACACGGACTTCCTGTGACTGAGGCATCCCTCTGTGCCTGTTGTCAGCTCCCCTTGAGCGCTTACGGCTCCCATCGACCCTTCGCCTGGATCCTTGCCCCTGATCATTCTCCTTTTAGCGTTGTCCATCTACACTGCCTCCAGGCGGACAGCAAACTATGAGTCTTTTTCTCATTCTAATTATTCTTATCAAATTTAAAATATCGACTGATTTCCTATGCGTTAGTGTCCTAATCTCGCTAAGCATTTCTGATGCTAAATATATGGGAATGAGTCAGTATTAAAAAACAGTTTATTAATTTAATAGACAGAATAGATCATGAGCTAACACCAATTAAAGTGAGGCATATTCATTTTTTTATTCTCGTGGGGACTATTTCCTCACTGAGGGCCCGCAGCTGCATTTTAAAATTAAGATTTGGAGAGATGCTTCGTGCGTCATTGACAGTTCTATAGGCGATATCGAAAGGCATTTGGTAGAGTTTGATAAGGCAACCGATGAGGACAGATGGGGCGCGAGAAACGCCCACATTGCAATGAATGAGCAGACGACCATGAGAAGGGAGCACCCTCTCTCGTATGAAAAAGCAGCAAGAGGTAATAATTGGCATCAAGTCCGCCTGCATGTCATCATACAAGGTGCAGGACAAGTACTCAAACTGATCCTCAAATTTATTTTCTGCATAGTTGCTTATCAAGTTAACGATGTGAGTTATCCCCTTATCCTGCAAAGTGTTAAAATCTTCAGCAACGTCTTGCGAACCTAAAATGGCAGTATGTGAAACCATTGCACCCATACCGAAATAATAGGTGGTACCTTGCACCAATACTTCCCCCACTCCCAGATCAGGCTCGTTGTTGACTATGAAACCGTATCGTGATATATCGTCGCTGAGATGCCCCGATCTCGTAATAGTGGAAATAACGCTGCCATTGCGATCGGTAACCAGCACACGCCCATCCGGTGTACGAACTTGGACAGTTGTAGACCGTAAAAGCCTTTGGTCGAAATCTTTAATTGAGTTGTTCAACGCCAGGATTCAAGCAAAACTGGAATTAAAGGATGGGAATATAACGGTGAACACGCGGACTATACGTATCATTTGAAAGAATTTCTCAGAAATGACGACTAGCAAAGATGACTCAATTTGACCCTAAAGTCACAAACTGAAACCCACTGTTAAGTCAATTTAGATAAATGGAAAAAGGCTTAGAAAAGGCAAGTATCCAGTTTGGGGCTCCGGTGGTTATGTCAACAACAAATTAGGAGATCAAATCGTCTCACCGATGCTTCATAAGTGCACACTAGCCTTCCAAGGCGTAAAACAAAGAATACTAATGCCACAAAGGTAATTTTGAAACTTACTAGAAAACAACTCAGAATTTGTAAAAACTCAAATTTTATGGAAGAAAACGTGTTCAAAAATAAATCTTAGCAAGCTAGTGAAACAAAATTTCCAATAAACGTTCCATGTAGAATATAAAAAGGTTTTTTATACTTCTCAAAAAGTATTAGGCAAAATAAACATGATCCTTGTCAAAGTGTTTCAACAGAAAATATTGCAACAGGTTCATTGTTCACCTTTTCCTCCTAGACCCCTAACTTAAGAAGCTGATTAGATAACGTCATATTTATTGATATTCGTAGACGCAAGAATCTGTCGAAGGTGTGTCCTTTTCATATTTTAGTCTACCTTGGGGAATCCTAACGAATCCTTGAGTGTTTCTCACCTGCAAGGCATATTCAATTAATTTAGGAATTGCATTATCATACACTGCACCTCACTAAGCCTAGAGTTTGGATAAACAAATTGGCATGAAAGATCGCATTCTGTTTGCTTACAGTCGATGGAGACCAAACAGACTACCGAATTACTTGGTCGTTGGCCTTCTAACTTCTCTTGATTCATCCTACACGCCGGCAGACAAAATGTTTTTAATGCCCTAAAAGCAACCCAAAAGCTAGCAATTTTTAACCATTGAATAATCTTACATTTGTTTCGTTACGTTACAATGTATTCCTAAGTCCCAACTTTAGATGGATTTTGTCACTTGGCTCTCGAGCATTGAGGAAAAGGCAATGCACTTCCTTTGGCCGATGATACACAGACCGTACTCTTCTTGAGTTAGTGGTCACTCGTTTGATGCTTGTCCACAATTTCAAGCTGTTTAGCAAGAAAGGCATCATAATATTTCCGCTCAAAAAAAGTCGGACTCATTTTTCTGTAATATTATATTGGTTTAATGTACCTTTCAGGGAGGAGGCAAGAAGGAAATTCGAATCGCGTGACCGGATCGTCCTCTCCCGTACCTAATGACTGCCACCCCCCCCCCCCTCCTTCTTGAACGTTGTATTTTCCCTCTCCATCTTTTTATCTCTAATAAATATGTCCAAAATGAATCAATCGGGCTTGTCTAAGAACGCTAGGAATGGGGAAGCGCAGACCGATGAGTCTCGCTCCACATTTCCTTGTTACTTTGGCATTGTTGAAATGCTGTCAAGTTGGCCATTCGTACTTAACTTGGTCATTGGAAGCGCAAAGGTAGAATTGGTTCCTAATGTGGTATACCTTTTATGGTGAGCAAGCAGAAAAGTTATTTCTTTAAGTCATTTGCGCTTATAACTGTAGCACTTTTGGCCTTTTGCTTTCTAGTATGCCAAAGCAGCATAGAACAATTGCTGTATGCTTATCAGCATGCATCAAATCCTCAAGTAAAACTTGCGATGAGTCGGTTCTTGCGCGGTCAAACATAGTGAGCAAGGTACTAGATTGCTGCAACTAGCCTTTTCACTTTCTCAGATTTTTTCCCGAAGTCACTTTAGGTGTAATAATTTACTAGTTTGCTTAGCTCTGTGGTCAATTACGTGTACAGTTAGGTCCTTATAGATCGCACATTTGCTTGGTTGGAAGTAAATATTCTGAGTTATAACCATAGTCTCACTAACTTTCATAGCAAGTCACTTTAGCCGCAGTTTTTTAATAACTTTTCTGCACCTTATTTGAATGTCAGAATTCACTTAAAGTATAATAAAATTATTTTATGTCATTTTAATGACTGTATTTCTGTGTAATGCGATGGTTGCTTATCTCTGTGCATTAGTGAGGAGCCACTTTCGACTTGGCCTCTGTACCAAGCTGTGTGCGCCGGCTCGGTCCGGGCCGTGCCGGTAGTTCAAAT
>NW_020170425.1:233283-262457 GCF_000524195.1 Echinococcus granulosus | reverse complement strand
ACTCAAAAGCGGTTTCGCTGTGGAGTTACTTTAGAATTAGTCACTGTACCACATTGGGTGGCTGGCGTCTAGGCAAAATCGGTAACCCGAATACCTTTCGTGTGCTAGGTACACATAGGTAATCTGCTTTGTGCATCGTGTCTTCAGTCAAGTTCAGGGAGGTTTTAGTCGCTCTCTCTTGCCACTTTACTTCTGAATAGTCGTGGTCGCCTTGGGTCTTGAGGCATATGACGTGGGATTCGTTGCTATGGTGAAAATAAGTTTTTTTTGGCACTAGTTAGAAAAATCAAGGGAGTTTTTAAGTGCGTATATTGCAAATAAGCCCGAAACCCTATGACTTGTGTTGCTTATTTGTCGAAAATTCTACAGTTAATATCAGTAACTACTGCAGATTCTACTAAACGCCTTCCCTTTATTCTAATAATTTTTGACAATTTTTGATATTGTGTAACATTTTTAGCCCTTTTAGGAAATACCTTATTTTCGTAAATACATGACCGATTTTAATATTTAGTACTTACTTTGGTTTGATTCTGCCTTTTTATCACAACTCTAAATTTACCTGTGATGGTTTTAGGTAGCTCTAAATGTGTGACTTAACAAAACTTGTCATGGAAATCGCCTTTGTTACGTTAGTCTATAGATCCTTTTTTTAAATCACCGTAAATGGTACCACTATTTCAATTGGTGCCTTCACGCTGTTCGTTTGAGTCGCAGGGTAGTCATGGTCGATGGGAATAGGTAGGTTTGGTCTAAGACTGACGTTGTAGGGACACTAAGGGAGGTGAGATATGACCTTTTTGCAATATAAGTACCAGCTGGGGATGATGCCACTGAGGTAGAAGATAGTTCTCTGGCTGAAATAGATTACGATGAGAAGAAACGTTTTCTGGTTGATTACTTAAGGCAGAGCTAGTATTTTCTTACCATTTTCTTAGGCTTCCTAAGCCAATCAAAAGGCGAGTAAATGCCTTAAAGAACGTTCTTCATGACTATGTTAAGATTGAAACTCAATTTTACCAGGAAATTTTTGAAATTGAAAGAAAGTTTTTGGCACGCTATGATGTGTTTATGGATAAGGTATTCATTTTCCAAGTGGCGCCTAAAATTTTCCAGCGTAGCGCCATTATATCTGGGGAAATCGAACCCACTGATGAGGAGTCGACCTGGAATTATTGTCAAGAGGATGAGTTAGCCGAGGACCTCACTAAGCAGCACATCGAATTACAAGAAGGTCAGTTAAACCTTATTTATTCAGATCTCTTCTTTTGCAGTTTGTACAAGTGTATGTTTCCCTTGAAGTGAATTGTTTCCATTTTTTGATAACCAAGTATTAATTTAGTTCATCTTTATTCACCAAGCAGCCATCCTTTTGCTCTAGCTCTTTGTCTTTTTTCCGTTGAATATAGATTTTAAACCTGAAGATACCTCAAGCTGTAAAGGGATACCGAAATTCTGGCTTAAAGCGATGCTTCACGCTTCTCCTACGGCGGAACTGATCAAGGAAAAAGATCACCCTATCTTAGAGCACCTAACTGATATTCGAATCAACTTGAATACTGGTGATTCCGAAATGGGGTTCACCATAAACTTCTACTTCTCTCCAAACGAGTATTTTAATGAGGAAGTGCTCTCTAAGTTCTACTACTTCGATAACAAACCACCTTCCGAGAATCCTCTTCTGTATGATGGTCCACAGATCGTGCGAGTTCGAGCCTCACCTATTACTTGGAAGCCCGGGAAAAATGTAACCGTCAAGTTTATGAGAAAGGTAAAGAAGCACAAGAATCGCAAAGAGGTCCGCACAATTACGAAAACTGTGAAACAGGATTCTTTCTTTAATTACTTCGATCCTCCTTATGAATCGCTAACCGATGAAGATCTGGATGAGGATACTGCGGAGTTACTACAGGAGGATTTTCGCATCGCCAACTTCATGCGAGATGTGTTGGTCCCCCGGGCTGTTTTGTTCTTCACTGGTGAGGCTGTTGAAAGTGATGTAGGTTAACCTGCTCTCCCGAGCGTGTTGTTTTTATGTAAGTCGTTTTTGTCGTAATGAGCCTTGATTCATTTTATCGTAGGATGAATGTGATGATGAAGATGAGGACGATGATGATGTTGATGACAGTGACGATGGCGACGACAATGACAGTGATGTTAGTCGAAGTTTTAATCATTAAGTAGTAATGAATAGCAGTAGACTTTACCGTGGGATACTGAAAGACCTAATGCTTTCACTCATGTTTAAAATTGCCTTGGGAACGCACTACAGGGGAAGGTAAATAGTAACGAGCGATTGAAGCTACTCATTCCCATTGATTCGCTTCCGCCTGTGTGGCCCCTCAGTCTTCGTCACAGCTTTTTAGGAACCAGATTTTCGCGACACCCACATTCATTGAATACCTTTCAAATGAATCCCATGCTTACCTATTTCATTTGCTTTTAGGAGGAATTTCATCGTCAAAAGGTAGATTCATTTTTATAGTGTAAAACTTGATCCTTTTGACCATTGGCAATCTGATTTCTTCCTTCTAGAGTTATCGCAACAAGAAAGGAGGTCATGGCGACCTTGAAAAAGCCTCCGATGAAAAGCCGGAGTGCCAGCAAAGCTGAGTCAGATCCACTAACTTGGTCCCCTCCAACACATGATTACATGCTTTTTCAGTAATAGAGCATTTAAACCCACCTACTTTTAATGTTGACCAATTTCGCAATTCACAACGGTGTTGAGGAATTTGTAGCGAAATGCGATAGTGTTCCTGTCGCAGAAGACCGGCGGCTTCTGCACTGGGTATGAACAATTGGTAAGTTGTGAATGCTAGTTTTGAGGGAACTTACAATCCACGGTTGGCACGTAACGACGGAGTAAGAATAGCGTGCAATTTGGGGGGGAGCTCTTGTTATTTCTAAGTAGTGGAGGTTGAGGTTACTCCGCGTGCACCACGAACTACCATGGTAGGGATGTCGTTGGTGGAACCAACGGCTCGTATCACTCAAGATTGTTTGCCTCACACTGCATGGACCGGTGCCATACAAGTCGGTTTGCTAACCTGAAGTTCTGGCCTTGCGTAAGCGCATGCAGGTGGAGTGGGGTGCATTTTGTGCAGCTGTGGGATGGTGGTTTTCACTCGTAGAACTCGACCCAAACATCATGAAGTCGAAGAGGTGGCCTGACATTTGCCACTGGTTAAGTGCACTTTAATAAAATTACCGCATACTCGAGGGGTCAACCTGGACGTACATTCGGAGGTTACAAATTTCGGACCACAAAGGGCGGGAAATGGATGAATAAAAATACATTGATAAAAGGCAGGCACGCAAGAGTCTCATTAATAATTCGGAAGACTTTTGCAGAAAGACGCGCGTTACTGGTTACTTTTCCGTGGAACAAAAGGAGGGAGAAGTGCATCAGATGACATTCACTATTGGGTTCGGGAAGTCTGATTGTAGAAATGGGGTGGTAATTCCCAAACGAATTCGTCGCTTGTGGCACAATTGTCTAGGCGCGAAAACGGTACGGTGGGAAGCATAACATAATGTTAGTGAATGGTGAGGTGATATTGCTAGTCACTATTGGTATTGTCAGGCTTCTTATGCCACTTTCATTACCCATTAAGCTAGGTTGACATTTCTGTCAACTTATGAAGATAAATAAGGCAACTTTTCAGTTTACCTCAACATTTTCACTACCATTGCTGAAAATGAAGAAAAGAACCCACCAAGAAACAAGGGCAGCTCTCGCCGTGTTGTGTCCACACGAACACAAAGGTTGGAGTAGACGTGAAGGATATGCTTTGTCTAAATGCAGGGTACAGTTAAAAAAATACAAGGTTGTAAATTACAAACAACAAATATTTGAGCTCAAACACCTCTATTAGACTGTCAAGCAATAAACAGACACCTTAATAGACGTTATTCTCAAAGTAATCTAGCTACCTTCACCTACTTATTCAAAAGTGAAAAAGAAAACAGAAGACGCTGGGATTGTCTGTAAACTCAGAAATACGTTGTCGTCGATCTTCTAGAAGCTTCAATTGATAGCTGCCTAATCGGGCCATATCCAGCCGAGGTGTACCCTGAATGCACTGCCAACCACTCAAAGGCCAAGGCTAATCAGCTACCACAAAAAAGCATAATTGAAATCGCTTTAACGCATACCCTCTGCATCACAGCTACCAGGTGAGTACACGCTGACCGTACCTCCTTTGTGCGCCCACTACATCGTGGCCAGCAAAGACATCCACCCCGAGGCCTTTACCTATCACCTATCGGGCTGGAGGCTTCGATAGGATCCAGGAGCTCGTGCGTAAAAACTAAGTCATTAAATTGGCAACCCAGTTTGTACCGGTCGTCAACGTACTTATAACTGGTGTCGATCCCCTTTGGAACAATAGATTCAAAATTTTGCTCTTTTTTTGATTCAGTAAAAGGGTTACCAAGTATACAACACATATGTTTAGATTACGCATCAAGAAGTTGGCTTGTGGGTTGACCCACCGACGAGGTATGGGTCCACTCACACCCAAATGGTGGAAGAGCGAACCGACCTACCTGCTCATCGTAGACGAACTTTTGGAAGGCACCGGCGTCACCGTCACACTGACCTAGAATGAGGTTGTCGTGGATGTGCCGTGCACCCAAGCAGCCCACAGAGGCAGTCAGCTCGCCTGCTGTGGACACCGAGAAGGTCTGCTGTGCACTGCCACCACTACCACTACCAACACCGCGACACGCCACCGCGGCGATCATCTGACCCTTACGCCCACCGCCAGTATCGAAGCACAGTTCGTGAACTGGGTTCCGTATCTGTGGTGTGGTGGCAGTTAACAAGAAAATTTTATTAGTTTACAGCATAAACCATAGTCTACTCATCCGTGTTGGTGAGAGGCTTGAGTTCGAGCAGAAGCCGTGAGTAACGAGTGTTTAAACTTTACACTACAATGTTTGAATTATGGAATGCACACTTTTGGGAAGCATTCTTTCACCCACATTGTATTTTTTTGCAGCATTATATGCGCCTTCCAATAATACGGGCACACTTTCTAGAGGACACTTTTACTAGGCTGATGGTGTGACCCGAGTATGACAAGATGTAATGATAAACTCAAGATGTTCTAAAATATTCCAAAAACTAAAACACGACTGAACATCAACGTCGGGTTAGCAAACAACGCGAATCGCGCGCACCTGGCCAAGCCGTGTGATGTGTGGCCGTATGTTGGATTCAGGAAAGATGTTTCGGAGGTACCAGGAGAAACTTTTGCACTTGAGGCGTCGTCGGAGGGCAATTCTCTCAGACACATCACCGTATTCAAATGTTCGTAGAGCTTTTTTGTGAAAGAAAATACAAACAGCATGGGGTACATAGAAATCGAACAGTCATGGCCAACGGACATAGACGTGCGATATCAGCTCAAGGCCACTCAACAAGAGTATAAGCAAGAGTTCTGGTTTGAGTAACTTTACCACTACTCACCATTCCGTTAAAAACCACATGACACCCCACTTCTAGACTCGAGACTAAATAAGCGTTGTAATGAGAACACTAGAGCAAATCACAAATTAATACGTCGATGGGACATTCCGGAAAGCACAGAGCAGAGAAAATAGGTTCAAAACCATCTATTGATAGGCTTTGTATTGTCGATCAACCGCAAGCAGTAGAATACCAACATCATTTTCATTCTTTCTAAGTAAAACAAGGTCATGTATAGACCAAGCCATTCAACAAGTTTTGGGGATAATAACTAAAAGTGTAACGTATCTGCTCCGACATTAAACTGCTAAGGCGCTGTACGCACTCTACAATATTTTGGTGCAGGCACATTAAGGGTATTTTAGCTACGAAATAGAGAGGAATAAACGGGTCCATATTGAGACCGATTTACTGCGAAGTGGTAAATATCAAATACAGAGATAGATGAGAGCTATTAGTTAATGAGCCTTTTCTTCGCAACCAAATTGTGAACGCGATCGTGAGGTGCTGATAGACCAGAGAGGAGGCGGACGACTAACAGGGGTCAAGGGTGAAGGGCAACTCGATGAACTCGTCTAACCAGACGCGGGCCGTACGGACGCGGTTACGGTGGAGGACGTGGGTGACACCGCCAGGCCATGAGTACGGCGAGACCTTACGGAAGACGTGGCCCACCCGACTGCAGGGTACGATGAGCAGCTCGCCTCCGCACTGCCACACGCGCAGCGACATCTCCACGTTCTCACCGCCCCACACCTCCATGCCCTCATCGTAGGCGCCCAGCTGTGATAGAGGGCAGGAAAACGAGTAACCTCAACAGGTATTTTACGTCATGGTATGAAATACCTCTAGTAGGAACACACAACGGTCACACAGTCTTTGAATAGGTAGCGAGCAGAGGATTAAAGATTTTCTTTCAACCCAAGCAGATACAAGAGACTTTATTGATTTAAAGCGGTAATGACAATGCAAACGTCCTGTAAACTTAAGGAATTAAATTAACTGAACGAAGTTGTCTAAGATTAAATTACACCAAACTTTGTTTAATAATTTTTTTCAGGCATAGCTATTACATTTCCTGAATGAAATAATTTTGAGTTATGAACTATTAAATGCCCATATGGATAACTCAACATAAAAGCGTCTAACCAACAAATATAACAGTAAGATTGTTACCCAAAATGACCTCGTAGGTCTTTTTCATTGAAATGCGTTACAAAAAAAGAAGTGAAACCGAGCCAACGAATTAAAAGCAAGTGAAAGTAGAATATTTTCAAACAAAGCGTCGCAAGTCAGCGCAAAAGATGAATGCTACTTGCTCTATAGAAGTAGTCTCGTCGAATGAGAAAAAGTCCACCGGCCATTGCAGGCGTGCGAATGGGCATGGTGGGGTTGTGATGGCGCCTGAGTTCCTCTCGGGGAGAGACGACATCCCAGTCGAAGAGGAGGTCCCAACCGAATACACCCCACGTCTTTTCCGTGCCTAGGATGCCAATGAGGCTAGAATCAATTTGATGTAGTTCACAAATACTCCGACGTTCACTGAGACCGTGCATCGTTTAGTTACAATAACACCTAAGTCAGTGAAAATTGATAAAGACCATTCTTCAAAAGAAAATTGTCATTTGAGATGAAACAAGAAATTCGGCGTAAAATATTACATGAAAAACAATGGAGGCTTAAGTATGAATAATTAAAAACAGATCCAAAAGATTGCCGCAGCTGTGATGTATGCTATGAAAATGCGTGCAAATTTCGGTATCTTCGCAGCATGCGAAGTAACATGCTGGAAAAAGATAACGCAAAGCCATGTACGGTTATTATGAACCCTGAGAAGTGCTAACACTGAATGATAGCTTAATCCCATCTTGTAACATGGTCATTACGTGTTTTTTGCACAAAATGAACAAAGCCACGGTGAAATCGGCAACTGCAATTCGTTTCAGTAAAAGTTAGGTGTGAAATGATTATTCCATAAATAACAAGAGCCAATAACTAGTACCGTAATTAAATAATAGGGATGTTTCGGACTACGAATTGGGAATGAAAAATTGCACAATATTTGCATTGCAGCGAAAGACCTGCTCTCACTGAACATAACTACACATATTTTTTAATCTCTCGCAGTTCAGCTACCTCTCTGGTTGAACTAAAGTGCAGTCTGTTAGTCTCTCCATACATTAATACTAAGCCTGCTTTCAGACTAGTAATATTTAAAAATACCCTCAGAGAGAACACGGATGCTATAGAGTGAATGTAAGCGAGGCTGTAAAATACCACCACAAAGTAAATTGATGGAGGGAGAGAAGGGGAAGGAGGATACATACTTTGGAGGTACTCGAAGGTAGTGTCGGAGATGACATCGATGGCAGGACAGACAACGGAATGAGGGTTAATGAAAACGTGGGCAATGAGGGGTTCCAGCCAACCCACGGTTACCTCGCAGTGGGCATCGAGGAAGGTGAGGGTGCTACCCCGCGCCTCCCATGCACCCGCGAGACGCGCCCGAATGAGGCCAGAGCGCTCGTGTAAGCGTAGCAGTCGTACCCGCGCTCCCAACGCGTCCACATAGGTCTCCAGGCTAGCACCCAGGTAGTCTGTAATTTACGGTCTGCGGATTTAGTCAAAAATCATTACTTCTGCATTGAAAATGTTTCCGAAATGGCGCCCATGTGTTTTAAATGGGTTATTCATTCACTCAGATCAAACACTGAAAATACTAGTTGAAAACTGCTATTACATCGATTTAAGTTTCCCTCTTTATTTTCTATCTACCGGCACATCCACCACAACTCTGCAGTCGAAACGCCTCCTATAAGTCTGCCAATTCCTTTGCATCATCACACCCATTGGCTACACCATAGTCAATCAGATGAGGATGGATGAAAGTGACGTAGTGAGTGACTGCATTGACGTTACCGCATTACACTCGAAGCCTTTTCCATCACCAACCTCCTGCTTATGAGTTGGATCTATCAAGATATTTTATGACTGCTCAGACGGCCGATAGTACTTGCTTTATTTTAATGCTCGAATCGGCGGCCACGATGTATGGGCGCACTCCCTCAATGTGGAATGCCCAAATTCGAGGAACCAAGCATCACCTACTGCCCAACTTGTACAAACGTAATAAGGAGAAAGCGCTTCCACGTTAGTACCAAAATATTTCGTGCGGTACTCATTCACTCCACCAGCAAAACCTTTCCTTTAGTAAAAAAAATAAACTTAATAAATGAGAAAATCTCACAAAAAAGCATAAAGACGTGCAGAGAACACAGGCAAATATAGCGTACATAGATAGTTGGAATAAGCAAAGTCAAACTAACACAGATGGCGTTAAAGTATCATTTTTTAAAAAAGGGTAATCAAAAATCGCACAAATTGCAAACGCAAGCAAATATGTGAGGCACCAGAAAAAGCATGACTACTAAGAAAAGACGTGATTGTGTGTAACAACAGCGAATTTTGGAACTACACACTGCAAGTATCCTCTTTCCTATTCCAAAACAGAGCCTTAAATATGAAACAACCTGTAAATGTTTAAAATGATAATCAGTTCACCTACCAAGCCGATACCCCTAATGGCGAAGAAGTTTAAACCGTTGAGAAAAAGTCTCCACCAACACCACGTATTAAAATAAGAACATCTATCTACCATATCGCAAATCTTTATTTTTTGGGTCGAGAACAATGACCATCTACTCTAAATTAAATGAAAAGGCGGTTTCATACCGTCTCAAGCCCACCTGTCTACGTTCAGATAATATAGACAAATCGTTAACTGAACGTGATATCAAATACTACAAGTTTCATCAGTTCTCGATGCAGAAGACGAATAAAAAGATTCGGAAAACAACATAAATTATGCGTAAGATATTCTGGATTTAGTCTCTTTTCATACAAATCCGAGAAATCGTTTTTTTTTTTTGGATGAGAATACAATTACACACAAACTATGACAATGTCAGTAAAGATATTTTAGAAAAATAGTGACTAAAAACAGTAGAAGCGCAAAAAGGCTGCAAGTCATTCCGAGATATTGATTAAACCTGGGGTTCAGTGCTATTAAGAAAACAGGAGTTTCGTCAGATGACTGAAAATAAGAACTGTGTTGTAGTCCTTTAGCACTCACAGTTTGAACGAATATGGGCATACTAGGAATGAGTCAAAAATAGAACAACAGCTATAAAATATGCAAAAATTAGGGTTGGAAAACAATACTCAGAAGTGAATTTTTTTGGGCTGTTATGTATGCACATAATTGCAATGAACCACAGAAACAAATGCCATAAAATGCTTGATAATTTCCCCAAGTTCATCAAAAGCTCGGAAGGAACCAGTTGCAATTGTTTTGCCAACAATTTACAGTGAGCGGTGCAGTAAGGAAAACTCTTTTGCTTGAATGAAGGGAGAACAGGCTGATCAAAAGTAACAAACCTACTGTCGTAAGCTTAGTGGTGCATGTAGAGGTGTTGGATCAGTGAAATCTACGTCACGCTAACATAAACAGAAAAGGTGATGACAAGGCCAGAGCGCATGACTATATTGAACTAAATTGTCAACGTGGTGTTGTGCCGGTTGTGATAATGTTTACAAACCCCAACTTATGCGCTTAATTTTTTCCGTCTATTTGTCCATCATACATTCAAAAACAGAGCTGCTTAGTGTAAACTAAAAATGGTAGAACTGTTACTTAATATCAATAAGTAATCAATCGGGAAGAAAGTTGAATTCCAATAGAGTTAACAAAAATAGGAAATATTGACAGTATAACTAAACTACCACCCTATCCGCGCCATTTTAGCAAATTCTTCGCACTTCCCTTCTTTCGGCAGTAAGAATCCAGATTTTACTCAACGAAATATAAAATTATTCCTTATTCAATAACATTTTTAACCTGCCCGTTGCATAAAAAAACAATCTAATAAATGCATAATTTTATCAAACCATCATCAATGTCACTTTGGAGAATGCAAAAACACCTCTAAATAAAGAGGAAAAACGAAAAAATTCGTGGTGATGGAGGTGGAATAAACCATCAAAATGTAGAATCATCAAATAAAATAACTTACCGCGATCACTAGCGTCGTCAACGAGAATAACCTCCTGCAGTAATTTCGGTGGTGATCGATTGAGGACGGAGTGGATGGTGCGGAGGAGGGTGGACCAGGCCTCATTGTGGAAGACGATAATCACACTCGTGTTTAGACCCGACTTCTCCGCCATTTTCGCCAGGTCACTGTCTCGACATCTGGTAGAAAAGGTGGCAGGCACACACTACCCATTTGTACTCTTTTGCCCGGCTATTAACAAGACACAGGGATCTAGTTTTGCGACGCTATGGGAAACAAAATTATTACAATAGATTTTTAACTAAACTCAGAGAACACTTATAGGAAAAGGATGGAAACTGGCGTTTGACCAGTCTGTCAGTCAATCATTTTATGTGGCTAATAGTCTAATGCGGTTAAAAATTAGCCAATTTGCCTAAGATTGCATTGATAGCTTTTCATGTTTGTTCGATAGGCAAATAAAAGTTAAATATACGAAATGCTGCGAAATGATGTACCCCAGCCTCGTAACACAAAAATTATCTGAAAATACTTTGTTACAAACATTTAAACAGCTTAAACAGAACAACAAAACTGGGTTGTTGAGGGATCTGCTCGACAAAAGCATATATTCTTCAAAATGGGGAAATTGCCTTCAGACATGTTTTGGTTACCAGAGTGTAGTTAGGTGCGCATGAACAACGTGCAATTTTAAATTCACCGAAAAAGCCATGGACGAAAGAAAAGATGCGCAAACCGGGTAGGCGACTTGTGCAGTTCAATAGGCACGCAAGATTACGTTGGGGGAGGGGGGAAGGGGAGGATATTAATCATCCACGGATCACAGACGGAATTGGTGAAAGAGTTTTCACAATACCAAACACGCAGCAGTGAAAAACGAACCCTAGGGGGAGACGGTTGGGTAGTTTTTACGCGTTTATCATGCAACGAAGGCGGTGCTGCAGTCACTAATGTAACAAAAAAATGAACACAAAATATTTGCTTATGGAAAAAAGACAAGAAAACAAAGTCGAACAATGAAATAAATAATACTAAGGCGAACGACCGAAAACAGTTGTGAAATAAACACATTGCAAAACATTAGTCAAAATCAAAATTCAAAATTTTTTAAAAGGAATTGGAGAATTTAGAACAGAAGGGCTCAAAGTTTACAGAAAGTTCTGAGTGATTTTGAGAGCTGTGGAAAACAAAACTCAAGGCATAGTAGAAACAATATTTGTTTGGAATCGAATCGGTCACGATCACCAATGCCAACCAAGCAGTTTGGAATGGAAGAGCAGGAAAAGACTATGAATGCAATGATACAAAATAGGGAAGGAGCATTAAAAAGTCGAAAAAATTGCGGACAAGAAAGAAACTTCCCTCTTAGAAAAACCCACACCAGTCCCAATTCACTACAGCATTTTACAATTTTCTGACAAGAACTTTTACTGTAATAAGGAGCTGCAGGAAGCAATAATTTTTACAAAGAATATCGACCTCTAAAGGATATTATTAAGCCATAATGAAATTGGGATGCTTAGGAACCACTGAAGTGGGCCTGAAATTATGTTTAACTGGTGTCAAAACTACAAGATGGTTCTGGAGTAGTTCACAGACAGTTCACAAAGAAAATGTGTAGAATACTCATTGTTTCAAACAATTTTTATGAGATACTAGACCTAGAAGAGAACACCGCTGATATACAAATTGCCGCTTCTATTGGTAAACTATATATTACCGCTTCTGTTAAAAAAAAGTTACTTATAAAAGTAATCAGAATCATAAATATTGTACTGACAACATGGCCTCTATTTTTGAGGTATATTCAAAGAAGCCGTTTTGAGAGGAATTTAGACACTTAGAGTGAATTGCACCACATGGTACCTTGCCAAGGGTAGCAGTCAGGTAAAGCAGTAATTAGCGAAGGTAAATGCACGTCCCTGATGCAACACCAATCAAATTGACGGAAAAATTAAAACTGATGACACATTTTTAGAGCAATAGAAGGTTGATAGGAGCAGGTAATAATTATGACCAGGCAAATTTTGCCAAAGTCAGGCCTCTCATGAAAAAACGGGCGAACTGCATAGCCGATTTGACTTAAGACTTAGGCAATACAAAGTGATGACTTCCAACACAGTAAATAGTGCAAACAAGAAAGCTACAATTTTAGATAATGAAAAGAGCAAGAAAATAAGCTTACGATGGGTGTCGCACGTCGGGGAGGGAGCGATTGACACTAATGAGATTACTAACCACAACATCAAACTGATTGAGGCCGAATTTAGCTTTCGAGTCGGCCATGAGGCTGGCGGGAAGACGAACAGGCTTACCGCCCTCGCCCAGAAGGGACAGTGAGCCGCCACCGCCACCCCCAAGGCGAGCAAGGAGCGCCGCCACGCCCCGACCACTCAACCCACCGAAGAGGCCACCCTGATACTGCTGTTTCTGAAGATCCTCCTGGTTTCCTTTCTCGGTCGCGTCGTCCGCTAGTGGGGAAATCACACCCGACTTAGCAATGTTGGCGGGTCAAATCAAGCAATAGGGTTACAACGGATGTCTAGAGTGAAATGTTCCATGTTTTGTGTTAAATCCAACGGAAGTAGTAAAGATTTGACCGAAAAAAAATTTACCACCAGTAACGCTAAAGGTCAAAAGACTGGAACAGAGTAGCAGGAAAGCCTTGTATAATTGCGAAGAAGTAAATGCTTAGATTCAAAGCCGGGGACTTGTACAGAGGTTTAAATATTTGGGGCCAAACATCATGCGAATAAACGTATTGGGGGTTATGCCATCCCTTATGCAACTACACACGACCCAATCACAAAAGTTCTGCAAGTAAGAAAGAGTATGTAGAACTGATAATGGATGCAGACTTACAGGGAGTTATCAGGAAATGCAAAAGAAAAAGCTGGGTACATATCCAGAAGATGGAAGTGAGAAGCACTATCTTTAAAACGAGGCCCTTATCGATCGATCTCATTGTTCAATACAAGCGAATGTTCCTGCGATCCTCTCCGAGTGCCGTCGAAGGCGTCAGATTACGAGCCTAGACAGTTAAGAACGATACACTTAATGCAAACCTACATTGTAGTACATAATGGGACGATCCTATGACAGTGACAAAACTAGTGCAACCTCCAGATATGGTCAAATAAGCAAAGGCTAACCTCTCAAAATGCGAATACAGTACCGCTTTAGATTTATTAAAGTGGACGACAATATTACAACCTAGACACTTTTGCAGGAACAGGAAACATGAAATCACAATAACGGGTTTGAATTAGTAAGATACTGGAAATTCATAAAATGCTTAACAACGTAGTTACGTATCACACACCAGTGGTCTAAAGCATGCGTCACAGCCATTTCAAATAGAAGAAAAGTACCTTCTTAAACACATTAAAATGTTGAATTTGAAGCTTACCTCCGGTTCGTGCATAAATTGTAATCAACTCCACCACATGTGTGACGTCTAAGTGCCACGTTCGAGACGCTTATGTTATTTTACGTTAAGCAAGGATAATTAGAGCGTACACATCTCTTTTCAAACAAGAATTGACGAAAAGCTCCCAATGAACACAAAGATGAGAATCCCCGTACTGAATTCTAGTGAGGATTTGAATATTTGGCAGCAACTTCAGCAAGCCGAACACACCAGGATGTCCCATAATTTACAATATGGACTTATACTAAGTTGGTACGCAATCACGACGCATCATTCGCAAAAGAGAGATCTATATCCGAAAGCTCAAAGAGCAACGGAACTACAAAGTAGGTTCTTACATGTTTATTTCCAGATATGACATGACAAAAACAAAAGGAAACTATTCAAATTAAGAAACAGTAAATACATATGTCCTTCAGGGTGATAAGGAGATAAAAGAGCATACCGAAACCCATGTTTTTATACAAAAAATGAAAACTGACGACCCACACGGGCCTCAACGAGCACTACACGAAGAAAGTCTGCGTTTTTTTTATAAACGATGTTACTTGAAACTCACGCAAAAGGCAACGTTAGGGCCAGCTTAGCCCTAGTCTGCACGCAATCAATGTGAGTGCTAGGCAAAGACGAAGCCTGCGATAAGCACATCAGAACCCATCAAGGACGATGCAAAAATCAACACTAACCGTTAGCCTTTAAGTAATGCGAAGCAGTAAAACAAATATATTTAGGCACTTTAAAATAAAAATTTTAAATAAGTTTGGCTATTTTATAATTACTTGTCAAGCTTTTGCCATGATAGGGCGAAATATGTGGCTCTAAAGGATGCAAAACATACTGCATTTTTAAGAATTTGTTAGTATATCACAGAATTTCTTGCCTTTAAAAGCAAAATATTGTTTGTGGTGAGTTTTTTCGAAGCAATTGCTGATCTGTAGCATATTAAAATCATCTCTTTGATGCGTTTTCGAGGTGCTAATTACTCTCTCACTCCTGCTCACATATTTGTTGCTATAAATTTGTCGCAAAAATGCAAAAATTATCACAAAGTATCTGTGTTCAGTTTTTCATGTTTTTTATCACTGCATTTATACGTCCCGGTTTTTCTAATTAACATCGATAGCGTTGGTGCTCGTCACAGGGTTTCTTACATCGCGATGAATGTGAATACAAAGGCTGTCACAAGGAAGGCCAAAGAGCTATTCCAGCAAAAATCCTTCGATGCATGTCTAAAGGAACTGCAGGTTTTCGGAACCCACTTACCAGTTTTCATATTTATCATTTTGTTGAGACAAAATTGTGAAGCTAGTTTCCGCATTCCCAAATAATTCGCAGATAAATACGGTAACCTTTAATGTCCTAGAGCGAGTTTATGAAATATTATCCAGTTGGCAAAGCATCAATTGGAGTGGTTTTCTGGATTCTTAACGGCAACTACGTCTTTAACTTCTGCTTTTCTTCAGATTACCTGGGTTCATTGGTTTTACTCGACTTTGTCATTTTCTTTCCAAATTTTTTTTTGTGCTCTACTTTCTGTTTATCTTAACTAGCCTATTCTCGATGGAGAGGGTGGCAAAAATATCGCCTGTCTCCTTCTTGCTTCTGCCTGCTATGATAATTTGGGGAAAGAAGATAAAGCCGTGGATACCGTTTACAAAGTTCTTAGTCTGGATAATAAAAACCCAACTGCCTGGCATGTAAATGGGATATGTTACCCTTAATTGAGAATCTTGCCTTTTTTCTTGGAGTCATTTTAGTTCCTATTTCAGGGACTTTCCAAATTCTGTTTGAAAAATTCAAACCGTTTCTATTCACTTGCCGTTCAGTGTTTCATGCATCTGATACCGCATTACACAAGGTAGTATTCTTTTTCACTTTTCTCTAACCTCTTCAAGTGAAGGGATCGCAAAGAAACGTCTTGAATGCCTGACAAATCTTATTCAGATTCTCGTGCGATACCGCTTAGAGGTGAGTGAACTGGTGTCTTTCTTTTTTGATATATTCGCTTGTGAGGAATCTTTATCTGAAGATTTAACTTGAAATAACTGGTAACGCACTCCTAGTTTATGTATTCCTATACAATCACTGGGCTTGGTCGGAAGCTTATTAAAAGTATTCCAAGCCCCCTATAAAGTATCCTGGAAGATGTTATTTTCATTCGTCTTAGATTTAAATTTAGAGCTTAATGGGAGCAGGGTTTGTCTACTCGGCTTCTAATGAAAAATCGAGAGGATATTTTGCGACTCCGTTTTATATTAAGGTTCTCGATTAGGCCAACATTAGTATCGTATTCTGATGCAATTACCTTTTTCTTATATTTAATCTTTAGCTTCCACCCGGGCTGCCACAGTTGAGGGAGTCCTGTAGTCTTGTTCTTGCCTCAGACAATGCCGACTCCTTCGCCCTCGAGGCTAGTATTCGATTATTGGTCGAATCAGCAATCTGTAACTACTTTTCTATAATTACTGTTGCATGGTGTTCAGATGGTCTTAAGAATGTTCCAGTGATGCGTTTCCGCTTCGTAATAATTTTTGTAGTACTTAATACCATATTCCGCTTACAATTACTGCTAGAGGCGTTTTATTATAGAGCGTTCACTAGCTCTCAGAGCACTGTGAACTGCCTTCCTTATGTTTATCATCATTAAGTTCTCTATTCATAAATCTACTTGCTTGGTTGTTGCTTACTTGTTTTCCAGTTTTGCCCTTCTCCGAGGATGAAAAAATATTCGGCTGTTTCACCGTCAGCTTTACAGGTCTAAATGAGAAGCAAACTGATCTTATTTTGCTAAAAACATACACTGAGCGATTGAGCAGCTGCGTCGACAGTGGAAGTGACACCGCATACTTTACGCTAGCACTTGCTGAATCCTTCTTGGAAACGTGTCAAGCTTTAAATGAAGGATATTTTGATGACCTACGGCAGCCTTTTGTTCGCCTACAGGAACTCTCGGTACGCGGGCTTAAAGTAGGGGAGAGGTGGCATCGGCAGGGTTTCCTAGACGTACACAGTAAGCTCAGGTTTGCTAATTGATTACAAATAGTTGTTTTTAAGTCTTGTCTGGCTTGAGTTGTTATTTTCCTGCTCAGTACATCATTACCGTATTTCGCGAAAACAAACTATTTTTCGCTCTCTATTTCTAGTATCGGCGTTGAGTGCGATCATTGCGTATGCTTTGAACGATTTCATTCGCTGTGACTTTATTCTACGGGATCGTAAGTTTATCTACTTGCCTATCTAAATTTTCATGAAGCATTGCCATGCGGACCGCTGCATTTGTCTGACTTGCTAACTCAGTGATGGACTTTTGCCGTTCAAGTTATGCACAAGTGGCTAAGGATATTACTCAGTTTACCACTTTCCCAAATGCGCCTCCAAGCACCTTGACAGACTTCCTGACTCCGCGACTCCTCTACACTCCTGTTCGTCTCTTCGGTGATTCTCTGCCCCAAGACCAAACTCCTCTTCACCGTGTGTTCGGTTGGGCTGGTTGCCTGCTTCTCAGTAACGCCGCGAAGTCGAATTTCAGGCACTTGTTAGTTCCATCAATAAGTCTCTACTCAACAGAATGTCTGGTTAGTGTGGCAGTTTGCTACTGTACTCCATGGCCTATATCATAGTTCCTTCTTTAATTTCTCAGGGTGCGAAAGAAAAACTTACTTGGCCCCTACCTCAAGCCGTTCTTTTCACGGAATGCTGTCTTCTCATAGATGATACCACAAATCTACAACATTTTGTCAATTTTTCGTCTTCCCCATCGGGTTTACTTGAAAGTTATTCCGTCGAAGTGAGTATACGAGCCAAATTGGTCAAGTTTTGGCTATCTCTGCGGTGCCGTGATTTGGATCAGCTAGCTATCCTTCAAGGTAAACGGTAGTGATGGTAACCGTGCATGCGTTGTATACCACTTACTTTCGATTTCGTCGGTTTCATACGCAACTGTTAATGGTAGGGGGTATGGGAAAATAGGGCTTTAATTACCTTTAGCTGCGTAAAAGCCTAATTATTTGGTTGCGAAATTCTTGTTTTGTAAAATGGAACGGTTTTCCCTATTTTGTAGAAATTTTGAGCCTAGGAGATGCTATAGATATTGGGTTCCCTGCGCATAACCACAACTTAGCCGGCTGGTTACTGTTGAAATTGCCTTCGGCATCGGTGGATGCAATTTTGGACCACTTTAACCGTGGGATTAAATCAGACAAAAATTATTTCGTTAATTATCTCAACATTGGCCATGCCTTTCGCTTGAGGAAACAGGATTATGTGTAAGTTCGCTCAGTGTAATTCTATGAAGTTGACTCCTTGCTTTAGTTAAGAAAAGTAATTTAGGTAAATGCACTTTCTCGACTTGTCGTTGCCCCTGTGGACTTGACGCTGAGCTGCTGAACTAATGTTTTATCTCAGAAGCTTATTGCATTAATGGCTCTGTGAATCAAATTGTTTTTCCGATCCACGAATATTACAACAGGGGTAAATCTTCCCTCAATTTTAGGCGTGCGCTTCAAGCATTTCGTCGGTCCTGGCAACTAGTTCCAGGACACCCCCAAATAGCTCACCCACTGGCTTCTACATTTTGCAAGCTGGGAAAAATCGTAGGAATTAGTTCTTTAAAAATAAAATACTCTTATTTTGCGAAACTCGTGAAGTAGACTTTGGGTCTTGTGAATGTGCAGTATCTTATGCAATCTAAACAGGGAAGTTCATGTTTTTGAAAAAATTACGCCAAATCCGTTGGTAATGCCTTATTCATCGAGCTATTACTTGAAATAAGGCCTGTTATTGCTTGATATTGCTTGTCCTTTTTTCAGGAAGATGCTTATGAAGTGTACAAAAAGACCGATCACAAGTAGGCTGAGTTTCGATTTTGTACAATTTTTGTATTTTAAGACTCTTTACTCCTGCAATGTGCCTCAACTACGGTCTAGTCGCCCTTCATTTGAAGAAACTTACTGAGTGTGTTCCAGCACTGCAAAGGGCTGTGAGATCTCAACCGATGAATCCGTGAGGGCTTTTAATTATTGCGGTAACTAATGCAGTCTAGTGGTGTGGCTGCTCTAATGCCGAATTTGTTTTTAGACTAGTATGGGAGATCCTCGGAGAGAGTTACATGGCACGGGGAAGCTTTGGAATCGCGTTGCAGTCTCTGGAAAAGGCAATTCAAGTAAATATACTGTCGTGTATTTGAGTAAAAGGACTAAGTGTCTGAATACTTTCGTCTTTTCTACTTTTCCTTCAGCTTGATTCCAATCGTTTGATGTCTCACATATTGTGAGTTTTCGAGGTGCCTTAATTAGCGCTACCCGTATTGTCGTTCTTCACAGCCCTTTCTATTCACCTAGATACGCTCAAGCCTGTACTGCTCTCTCCGACTACTCAACTGCTCTTACAGCCTACAGTCGCGTTGTAGAGCTCCTTAAGCATCAGAAGCTTCACTCTCTATCCCTTCTCGCTAACAAAGGTTTGCCAAGAAAATCATTATTTTATTCCTTTGGTTAGATGAGGAATGACTCTTACTTGAAATTTCAGGGCTAATTGAACTAAACGTGAAATTAGCTGCACAGGATTTAAATAGTGGAATGCGAACGACAGCGATTCACTATATCGAAACTGCACTTTCTTACGGTTCGAGGTAATCCCATTCGCTTGTTTTTTTAATGATTGGCTAGCTCAAGTATTTTTGAAGTAATATTAGAAAACGTCTTTGATGTAAGCTGAAGCAAAGTTTTGTTTTTGCTAAAATTTAAAGTGAATTCACAATTGAAAGTTGTATCCATGGTAGCTACGACTAACTGCACCTTCACGGTATCACTTCACAATTTTCGCAAGTAAGCTAAGATTTGCACTTTAATTGCATCATATTAACTTTTTCGGGTGTATATTACATATTCGCAAGTGTGAATGAATTAAGGGCAATGTCCACAATGTTTAAAGCGACCAAGAATGTACGTGTAATTGTCTCCTAATGCGCGTTTTCCAAATTGTGATGGATCCATTTCACCTAAGTAGCATTTTATTGGTGTACCAATGTATTCCGGAGCCTCTCGTGATTGTGGTGATTACATTGTGGCTACTAGAATTTGGTATAATATGGTTTTTTACAAAGTAAATTCTCTGGAGTGCCGAGACGCCGCACTCTAACTGTACTTGGTTTAAAAGTTTTCTAGTAAGTTTTACTAATAATTCAGGACTTTTGGAAGTACTGATGAGTATCAAACCTTGCAAAAAACTACTGAAGATGGTGTTCTGGTTGATTTTTAACATTACTTAACCACTCATTTCTTTCGTGGCTTCAGTATTCTCCTATGTATGCCAACCAGCATACCTCAGTGGCTCTGGTACCACATTGGCTATGCACTGAGTCTTCTTCTTGCCTTTCATGACGCCAATTTAAAGTGGGTTTATGCCTAACCTACTTTCATTTTTAGCAACTTTCAGTGGTATTATTTTTTTTTAATCTAGAGTTCGCGTTCCAAAAGTTTTTGTGAGTCTCTTGAGGCATCCTCCAAAATCTGGAGAAGATAAGACAATATGTCTACTAGGGATAACTTCCTGCATTGATATCTCTAGCATGTAAGTCTTTGGTTGGAGAAAAGCACACAATTAAGTAAAGTTTTGAGTTATTTACTTTATTAATGCCCAATCCCTTTCCCATCTCTTACTGTCCATTTCCAAATGTTTTTGTTAGATTACTGTCATTATCGAGTTCATCAGATCTCCTGCCTCATCTATTTTTTCGCATTTCTATATCCGAGGATGTGTAGGCTTCTCACTAAGTTAAAAAGCTATATTTTTTTCTAAGTACTACCATTTTACACTTTACAATACTGAAATGGCACATTTAGTGGCCTAACAAAATGCCATTGTCCCCAGAATGCTGTCCCTTTTTCTCAAATCCTCCACTGACGCTGCAGTGGGACGTGAGACACTCCTTGCGTGGATATGCTTGGGCTTGCTGGAGCTCTCGCGGGCTAATTACACCCAAACAGGAGACGAAGGAGAGGTAGCCAGACCGCTCTTTGGGAAGTTCATGTGTTTCACCAAAGCTAGCCAGCGCTACCTCTTGCAATCGGAGGCATGCTTCTTGAGGGCTCTCCAAGTTTGCAAACAGCTGCAGCCTGGTAACGATCAGCTGGCTGCGCTCGCATGGTTTGGCATGGGCTCCGTCCTCGCCTTGGGGGGAGGTGTGTTCACCCCATCTAATGACTGTCCTTTCCGTAATGCTTGCTCACATCGCATATTACTCACTACCTTGAAGTTGACGCCCTTTATTTCACCCTGCATACCTCCAAATATAACTTCTTAAACTAGGTAGTTTATTAACAGAATAAATTACCTTTACTTATAATGCTCGTATTATTTGCAGATTTAGTGGCGAGACAATCAGCTTATTGCTTTGCAATGGCCTTTTCACTCTGCGGTCAGGTAAACTGTTTGTCTTTTCTTCGCTTATTGTAAACCTCTTCATTCATGTTCTACCATTATTTTTTATGATTTTCATACAGATGGCATTAGTATTTATTTGTTTCTTTAAGAGATGAGCTTTACTTTGGGCTTCAGCGTATCCTATTTGTCATTCTCTTGCAGTTTTTACACGCCGGCGTCTCTCTTGCGTCGAAACTCCTGGAAATAAATCGAAAACAGGTGGGTTTGCTGTTACGTACTCAAATATTGTCAGTATTTTTCTCGCAATTTCATATTTTTAAATCCCCACTTTATCATGCTAACAACTTTAGCGATGTCATCGAGAGTTGTTTCAACGCCTAAATTTGGCATAGTGTGTGGAAATAATAAGGTCGAAGACACAATTTCATGCTTTTTATGGGAGCTATTGTCATTTCTTCTGGTATTTTTATTGGAACTGTCCCTCTGTCTTCGTTTATTGATGTTTAAGGATGCATTAATGCCTGTCCCTTTCTCCCCTCCTCGCCTGCAAATCGGTGTCTGCAGGACGCGCGTCGTGTTCTGGATGTGTGCCAGCGAAAAGACTTCCAGCATCACGGATACTGGCTTGTTATGGCCCAACTAGCCTCTGTTAATTCCCAACAGACTGCTTCTGTTACCAAGTTTGGCGAGCCAGGTGAAACCCAGTATCTCCTACAGTCTGTCAGCTGTGGATTTAATGTATGTTTCGTTATTGGCTCCCTTTTTCTTTACCATCGAAAACTAGGTGTTGGGTTGTTTCGCTTAAGCAACGCAAATCTATTGTCTTTGCCTTCACCCTTTAATTTCCATTCACTATGAGTATTAAAGTGCCAGCACCGTGCTAGTTCTGACTGCTCGGCATTTGTTTAGCTGGACGCGATGTGGCACATTCTGCCGAGGGTCTTCCAGTCTTTCAAGAGGTCTTCCACTACCGAAGCCAGCGGTTATGATGAGGAGAGCATAAAGTGGTCACGTCTGACTGCGGCTGAATATCTCAACCGATGTTTAGGCAAGTCGCCCGAATCACGGCTCAGGCCGTTCTTATCTAGCTCGTGAATTCCATATTTAAACACTTAATCACTAGTCACTTTCATGGGATGTTTTGATTCGCCCTTTATTATCACCATCAGTATTTTTGCTCACTGGAGATGTCCATCGCTTGAAATGTTTCTCGGACATTTAGTCTTTTGGGGATTTAAGTTACATACCGACTCTAAACTTGCAACCTGTTGTAATGTGTATGCTCTCAAGTAAATGTGCCCTTGATGTGTACACTTACAACTTCTGATTAAATTCAATCATTACTTTTATCATCTAGCATTTTATCCGAACGATTACCGTCAATGGCATGATCGAGGTCTCTTGCTTCATTTATCCGGTCTTCCCCATCCAGCACACTATTGCCTCAGGCGGCAAGTTTCTTGCTTTAATTTGGATGCGCATTACTTCACCATTTTGCCAACTGATCAAGATTTATCCGTCACGGATTTTGATGATGATGTTAATTAGTTTAACTTAAACAGTTTTGTGTAATTGAACTTAATGTAACATGTTTTTGTGTCCCGTCTGTTTAACTGTAGTGCCTATGATCTCCTCTCGGTGTTCACACCAACTGACTATGAACGTCTCACTGTGAAGGCCCATTACTTTCTTTCTTCCTGCAGTCAGTAAGCTGCAATATCTCTCTCTCGCTATTTCCCGGTGTCTAACTGTTTCTCCCTACCAAACCGTCGGAGTATTTCGTCTGTTTTAGAGGAAAACTCGACCAATCTTTGTGTGAGGAGTTTCAGGCACTTGCAGCTGACTCGCCTGTTGGTTGTGGAGTTTGTGCTGCTACAGCCCTTGCTAACCTTTTCAAGGGAAACTCAGATGCGACTAGAAACAGTTTGTTTAATTTTTATGATTGATCCTTAACAAGCTATGTGTTTTTTTTCCGAACAATTTGTACGCTGTCTCGAAGGTTCGAGCTAATGCTTTCAATTTTCTGCACTACTCTATGTTTTCGTCATGTTGCCCCACAATCTTGTTATGAATATTTGATATTTGTAGTTACTGAGTGGAAATCTATGTTAACAAACCCGATACAAAGGACTGAAGGCATATTAGGACAAATTAATTTTAACGTGTCCTTTTGTGTGAGTACCACACACTACAATCGATCTCTGTTTCAGGCCTCGTAAGGGCCTATCGAGCCGCAGGCATGGAGGTTACTCTCGGTAGTCTGAGCTGCCTGGCACCGGCCCTTTTGCATGCTGCGTTGCCTTCGGAGGTGGAGGGGTTATGGGAGGAACTAAGTTCCTTTTCAGTGGATCCCATTCGACGCCTCGTCATCGCCGAGGGTCTGCACGTAAAGCCTCCCTCCCTAGCTCTCCACCACTTGAGCGCCTTCCTCAGTCACCCATCCTACGGTTATGAGTACTTTTTGTTTCAAGTGGGTTTTGTGCTTAGCCATCTCTTGTCAGACATCAGTGCTTCTGTGGGTTCTTTAACTTTTTTGGTGCGTAAGGCTTAAATGAGCGAGCAAGTCTCGAATGTTAAGGCCGTAATGTGTATTTTAAAGTGCATATTATCTGTTTTGACACTTAATCACTATACTTATCTATTTTGGAGACCCTTATTTTCTGCTGTGCTTCTGATCTACACCTTTAGTTTCGTAACTCATCGACCACTGAGCACATTAGACATCTTCTTACCTTGAGCAAGACATGGGCTCTTTTGCGACCCGATTCGGAGCCTGTCTGGACCCTGTTGGCGGCAACGCTACGTCTGTACTCCAGACTACAAGGTGTCAAGCCGAAGTCCAGGGTGGCTGCACGGGAGGGTGCAGTCGCGTCCCTCCTCTCTGCTTTTACGGTCCGTTCGCCCGACCCCACCTCTGAGGTATTTGCTAAACTTATTGTCGGCTTTGTCACTAGACTTTTGCTGTTAAGCTGGATTGGTTTCACTTTGCTCAATTTCAGGATTGATGTTGGTGGATCAATATCTGAAGCTCTTATCAGTATTAAAACGTATTTTATTCAACTCACGGAACTAATTTATGAGAAGAGCGGCGAAATGTCTGATTACATTTTATGAATTTGGATTTTTCTGCTTTCGATTAATTGCTATTACCTGTTGATGCTATTATAGGATCTCCTTATGCGAATAGTTTTCATTCGATTATAGACCTTGACACAAGAACTTGTTCATTTTGTGAAAAGTACAACTCCAAGTGAACGAAGCGTCTTAAAATCCTTGAAACCACTTGTGTTGATATGCGCGCTATTCTTCCCATACGTCTGTGGAGTTATTGAGGCTCTTTACTGTGTCTAGCTGAATTTGTATTTGTTTTTTTTTAATATAAATTCTTCCACATTCATTTTTTATGACATCGCAAATAGGATAAAATGGAAAATTAACTGGTGTTTCAGAAGGTTAGTTAGTAGGTCAACCAAAACTTGGTACCGGCTTGGAGGCATCTAAGAGCTGGGCCTTAAGTCCGGTGGTCGGCGATTCTTTGGTGCGTTTGTTGTGTGTGTCATAAGTGCTTGTTTTTGTGTTATTCAGTTAGACTAAAACATCCGTGGTTTAAATTTAGTATTTAAAGCCGAGGTAAAAGAACTTAGGAAGGTCGTAGTCTGTCATTTAGTGGGGTGGGGGGCACTCATCCTGACTTGTGGGTAATTTTTCTACTAAGTACTAACCCCATTAAGTCGAATGCTTGCCTAGTTTTTAGCTCCAGCAGGTCTATGCTCCTCCAAAAACCGGTTTAAGATCTTATCGCCATCTCCAATTTTGATACCTACTGTGCAGTTAATGCATACTCCTGGCTATGTAAAATCTAACTCTGCACCTAAAATTAGCATAAGCTGAAGATATTTTCACGTAAGAGGATATGATCCAGATAGGATCTGTTGTCTAACATATAGGTATTGGTAGTGCAGCACAGCTGCAATGGTCTGATAGATTGTTTAGCTCTGCATTTGGCTACGCGTATGCGTAAGCCTCCACAGGTTTTACCCCCACTCCACGGTATGGCCTCTAGACCAGTCCTGTGGCCTCGGATCTTCTGAACATCAGTAGTATATTTTCTGCTATACTACCGTAACTTCTTACGAGTGCAGGAAAGATTTGGTCTGCTGCACTGGTGTCAGTGGCAAGCAAACCCTACCCTAAAGGGTCATCCTGATTTCCATTGCTGATTGCTAAATAGCGTTACAGAAGAATATCTATCGCTAGAGCGAATTTGTGAAGAAGATTGTGTCTGCCTTCGGCAGTTACTCTAGTCCTGCTTTTTGCGGGAATGTTGTTAACATCTGAATTGATACTAGCCGTGGAAAGTTTAGTACGGAGCTGTCTACGGTGCCTACATAAAAATCTCAATCAAGTGAACACGTGATGCCTCCTCCACTTCTCTATTAGCTATACAGAACCCAGTCGAACACTTTCGCTGGACAGTGCTGAAGTGTGAATATAGTGGCAGGAAGTAGGCGCTAAACATCGTCTTCATAATGCTATTTTGAATTCGTCTCTCGCCGAATGAATGACTCGGCTCTTGGACCAGCGCCTCACGACAAGCGATGGAAATACGAGACGGCCTTGTTGTGGTGCATCACCCGGTCCCAAACAGTACAAGGCGGAGCGTTCCTCTTTTGCTTAATGCCGTTTCTGTACGGAACAAAACCCCAAATCCAATAGAATCGACAAGATTTATCAGTTGCATGTAAATTCAATGAGTGGTGCGGCTTGTTTATGGATATTTTTGTAGCACCAACTATGTTATGATAAGCGATGTGGGCAGTTAACCCTCAAAAGAATTAAGGGGCTATGCAATTCTTTGATAAATCGTTTAACTCTGCATTTGGTTGTGCGGGCACTTAGGTCTCCACATATTGTACTTGATGACATGACCTCCGGGACATACCGATAGCCCCAGCTCTTCTGTGCATCAGTTACACAATTCCTGCTATCCTACTAAGTCTTCTTACTACTTCAGGAAATACTCAAGGCGCCACATTTTAATTACTAATCTAAGAAGTCCTTTGCAAATAAACATATTGCAGAACATTAACGCTCGAAAATCAACACAGCGGATAAGGAAATGCGTTCTTGAGAAAGTATTCAGTTTTATGCCAGTTGCAAAATGCTGATAATGATAAAACCATCGGCATTTCTTCAAGGTTATTGTGGGGTTTGTCATAACAAATGGCCTCTCAGGTGAGTCGGAATTTTTCTAGTGTGGTTTCCAAGATTTGCGGGAATGCGGTCATATTTTGATCTTTTTTCATTATTTTTCACATTTCTTCTAAAAGAACATACGAGTTCAGCACATCTTATGGTAGCCGGTACCATTAAATTGGTGTTTTTTTCTTGTGTCTTTTGCCTTTTTTATACAGATTTACAATTTCGAAATTGAAATGACATGTGAGGGGTGTGCTAGTGCAGTGAAGAGGGTTTTGTCAAAGCTTGGAAATGCTGTTTCTGCTGTACACACAGATGTCGACAAAAATACCGTCACGGTGACTTCCACTCTCCCTGAGAAAACTATATTGGAAACACTTCAGAAGACTTCCAAGCCCGTTAAAGTTATTCACTAAACGTTGATATTTTGTCTTGGTTCCTATTACCTTTGATACAAAGTCTGTATCTTTTTCATTGATTTGATTTTTTTGTTCAGTGTTGTAAATTCTGCTCCCTCTTACGAATTCTTTTGTACTTTCACACTAATTTGCTTATTTTCGTGTGACTAAAGTATTCAAAAGATTTATCTTCTCTTTGTCTTCTAATTATTTTTGCCTAATTTGGAATCTATGTACTGGTGAAACGCGTTTCAGCCAAAATTCAGTTCCTTTAAAGTCTTATGTTGGTTGAGCACTTTAGCACACTCCTCAAATTGCACCTGTGCTAGCAATTCTACTGTCTTGTGAACAATTATTTTGCCATTTCACTCTTAGTATTCTATAATTCATTTCAAGTACTTGGGTAAACCCGTGTCTGATATTGTAGTTTCCTTGCATTTGGTCTGCACAAGTTACTCATTTTGCTTACGGTCAAGTTGTGTTTTCTTGTATCTTGATATTTTGGTAAACACTGGCCTCATTCGTCAAGTAATTGGCGTAAATGTTGGGCAAGGTTCTCGTGAGAGGACACCCTAAATCAGAATACGTTTTCTATATATTGATTATTCCATGCTTTTCTTTGTGACATATGCCTTCTATTATTGTCAACCTTAATTTCGCTTCCATTTGTATTCGTTGGTCAAGCCAACTTCATTGGTTGACGTCCTATTCTGCGTCATAAGTTTTACAGTTGAGATAATAGTCGCTTACTAATTTAGTTCCGCATTCAAATACCACTTATCCAGATTCCATTTTGTTGCAGGGTTACCCGTTTGTCTTTGGTATCTGTTTGATATCTGCCCTGAAATCTATTCGCCTATCTCAAAATCCATACAACTGGTTCTGTGGGCTAATGGGAAAACTGAGGGCTGATTCCTGATTAGTTGAGGGGCTGGGTCATAGGCAGTTTCTGGCCTACATTCATAATCGTTTCTTGTCTAATGCTTCGAACTCACGAATTGACCTAGTTTACCGTATAGGGGACCCGTTTCCAGCAAGCTAATAGAGAGTGACTTCTTTCATACGATCATCGAATAGTTCCAGTTCTGAAGATGAACACCAATTGCGGTGATTTGGTGTAGTGTTCCTGTGTATTTAACTGTGCAGGTTACCCTGTCTTCGCGGGCTACAATTTCGTTCGGCAGTATGGCGTTTCACTTTTACCAACCCTTCTGTATGTTAGTAATAAAGCCTCGTGTCACCCCCTATTACGAATCCGACAAACATGTTTGCATGTTGTGAAAATTGGGTTTTGAACTAAATTTGGTAGAAAGGATTGCCATCATCAAACGTGTTACTTCAGAAATTCCTGACAGACTTAATGCGAGCACAGAAATTGAGCAGTGAGAACCTTTGGCCGAAATTCATTTAGTATTTTAGGAGTGATAAACTAAGTTCTTCTAACGATGCATTAATAGATAAATGAGGACGGAGCTTATAGTCCGGCAGCTCCTATCAAAAGTGGCTGAATTATCAAGTGGAAAGTTCGGACGGTGGGTATTCAAATGGCAATTGCGCTGGACATTACACTATCAACGTTCGTCAGTAAAAAAACCTTAATGGCTATTTTTTTGCCTCGGTTGTCAGAAATTCACCCTACAGCGTAAATTAATACAAGAAAGTGGCTTAACATTTGCGGTTTCGTCAGAGAAATAAACATTAAAGGACGCCAAGCATGACAAAAGCCTTGTAAAAAATTAAATAAAGTCTTTTTGACAGTCTTTAGGAGGTTAAAAATTTTCAGCACAATATCGTCTTAATATGCAGTTAGTATTTTTGTTCTGGTTATAAATTTACAAGCGCGCAAAACGAGTAATACATGCCTTTTTTAAGTCTAAATAGCATAAATAGGAATATTAAATCTCTTTTACTACTTCGAAGGCTTTTCGATAGTACCTCCCAGGGACATCCTAGACTAGAATTTTGTTTACATCACCCAGAACGGGTCTAGGCGCGTTGCTTTGTTGGTCGTGCACGTGCCACTGCTTTCTACCTCGTGGGGTGTGACTTGGTCTTTTTGTTTATTCGCCATTTTCACCTGGGGCTCCTGATACTCGACCGTCTTTCCCGGGAAGTTGATTCCGAGTTATTTAAAAGTGCTTCTTTATCCCGGGTCCTTGTTTTGATGCAACTGTTGACCTCTTGAGAGATGTGTCGATCTCAGGCAAAGGTAGGTA
>NW_020170425.1:200162-233183 GCF_000524195.1 Echinococcus granulosus | reverse complement strand
TCCCTTGGAAGTCTTATTGTGAGCCACAGCCATACTTCCGACCAGGCTTTATTGTTCTCTTGTGTTTTAGGTCTTAAACGCTACCCTTTCTCAACGTGGATTTTAAGAGCTCATGTCTCCTTCCAAGCACACTTTTGTCTTTGCAGTGTTGTGGTTCTCGAGTTTTAATAAATGTGGGTTGACGACGCTCTATGTATTTAAAATCAAATTCTGATCACTGGAGTGGGTGGCATGAGTCATCAGGCGGCCCTGTCCTGTCATGTGATTTGTCCCTATAACTTTGGTAGCTTGGGTTAGGTTGTTACAAGGGAGCCTTGACTGCCGTGTTTTTGAATTTGCGGTTGAGATGCAATAGGTTTTTAAATCGAGCTGGTTACGCGATGGGGGGGTTTCTTGGCCTGAATATTCTTGGAGGTTCTCGGTGGGGGTGGAGCTTAATGGAGCAGCCGGGGTTTCCTCCAGTGTTCAATACGGTGGCGTCTGGCCAGGGAGCCGGTTGACGGTCCTGAGGGTCTCGTCTTGGTGCTGCACGCTCCTGGTTGCTGTCTTTCTGAGGTGTCGCCCGGTTCAAGTAATGTGAATGTAGAAAGGAGTTGGCTGCTGCCTTCAACTGGAGTGGTAGTTTGTTTACGAGGAATCGCTTCTAGTGTGATACCGCGGGCTGGAGGAGGTAGGCTGGTATGCGGGGTTTCGACAGCTGCTATAGCTTTTATGGGGCTAAAGTCGTTTAATCCCAGTGTTCACAGGATATTAGTTCGACCGAAGGTTATGGAAAGCAGATAATGTACCCTCCATGAAAGTCGTACTATTCGGTGAAACCGGGAGACCTGCTGTTGGTTAATATTATGGTTTGCCTTTCGGAGTCACTGCATGAGGTTGGCGAGTCTCGTTTATGATGAGATGTGTTTGTTGCACCCAGGTAAAATTCCCCGGTGTTTTTAGAAGAAGTGTAACATTCTCTTCGTTGGGGCAATGATGAAAGTTCTTAGTTTAAATGTAGTGGTCGTAATCACTCATTAAGGGGAAACAGACGAGTTTAAAGGAAATAAGGAGTAGTGATTAGCATCATGGTGAGGTATCGCATGAATTACTTCCCAATAATGGCATCACATCAAGTAGGAGTTTCTATGCGAGTACTTTTGAAGTGATCACTGGATTGGTACACAAACTACCAACGACCAGTATTTGTAATTAGTCGATTATTCTCTGAACATTCTCGTTATTATGCCAATGATACTTAATGAGCCCTATGAATAAATCAGTGGATGTCAACTGCTATTCCCTGCGTATTCTGGTGTTAAGTAGGTATATATTGTTGCCAGTGGAAATCGTGCTTGAAGCAAATTATGTACTTAAGTCGTATGGATTGTTTTAATATCTATCGCCGCATCTTCGGTGTAAATGTGGTTAATGTTTTAAGGCTTTGGTAATAGCTGTGGATAGAGGCGAAGTACACTTTAAAAAAAGCAAAGTATATTTCAAATTCTCCATTATGTTATTCTCTTAAATGTCCGCAATTTATTTTCAATTTACTTTACGTGTGATAGCATTTCCAAGCCGTTTAAAATACATTTGAAGCAGTTTTACGTGTTCAGCGTAGAGTAAATAACGAGGCAAATGAGGGCAAGACTTACTGCATCCGCAAATGATTTCTAGGACGGCGGTTGAGTGGATTGAGCAGTAGTGCATGCTTTACGAAACCCATTAAATTAGACTGGTTACAGGTTAGGATGGGCAGAAACTGAACATATCTTTGGAAACAATATATAAGGATAGCAGTGGTTTCGTTTCAATCCACCCGAAATGATATAAGTAATTAAATTAGGGTATTTTTGGGATTAGAATTTCGTAAGTTCGTCCGTGCAAATAAAGAAGGAAAAGAAGACGAAAATTTTTTCTGAAGTAAAAATGGTTGCAGTTAGTACATAATGATGCAGCAGAAGAAAAGTAAACTGTAAGTTGTTTAAGGTTCCTTATCAGGAATTGCTTAAGAAGGAGGAAATAATGGGTAATGAGGCTTTATTTCCTTCCTAACACTCAATCTGTTAAAATCCACTGATAATGCTGACCAATCCCCCTTAAAGTTACCGTCCGGGGCATTTTTCAATGAATTCGCTAAATGGTCGCTTAACTTGCAAAAGACATGGTACAAAATCTTTCACTTGTGTCAAAATTTAGAGCGCATAAATTTGTTTGTATCCTCATGCATGCATTGGAAAGGGAAATGTTTAATCTTTAAAATGACTGATATGTGTGAGTGTTTATTGGGAGGTAGAAGCCAAAATACATACCTTTTTAAACATTCATCATACACCCACTAGATGTCATAAGTACAAGTAATTAACAAAAATGAGCTTATTTTGTGATTTTTCATCGAATGTTAGGACTATCATATGAAAGTATCGAAAACTTGATCTCAAAATTACCAGAGAAGAAGGTAACTCTGGGTAAGTAGCTCTTTGATTTTACTTACAAGTATTTAATGAAACCGAAATAGAATTTAGCCCTGATGGAATGGGATGCTCGAAGAGTTTAAATTTGAACCAAATGTATGGGATCTTTCCATAATGCCAGATTGAGCATAGGTTGTGGGCTTTTGGAACATCTGTGACCAATGGTTTATTTCTGTTAAGCTCATGGGGGTTGCAGAGGCACGTTGGCATCCCACGATTTTAGCGACAAAATTCGGCAGCAGGCCACTTCCAAGTTGTACACGATAAGTTATTTTGGTTGAGAAGTAAATGACTCCCTATAAAATGAATTGACATCCACCTATGGAAAAATTTAAGGCAGATTGGCCTTTAAAGCAGGAGTCTAATGTGGCCTAATTATGAACGGCTGCTGTAACCACGACACCATCACTATATTACGCGTGTCAGGACGCGACTACAGACGTCTCTCTCCCTTTTGCTCCGCCTGCCTTGCCTCCCCGCCCCTCTCCAATACCGACGGCAGTCGGGCGGAAAGGTGATTCGCGGGGGAAGGAGGGCAGAGGACAGGGGACAAGGGGAGGAGCAAGGGGTACGGGACGGAAGGGTGAGATAAATGATGGCATCGGTAAACCTGCCACAAATTACACGCGTGTGTAGTCAATCGTACGTATACACAAGATTTACACTAGGCTCGTCTGTTTCAGCGTCATTTGGATGGATTGATCCCTAAAGGGGGGTTACCTACTGATTGCGGTGAGCTCATTCACATTGTTTTTTACTTGTTCTCTGACACTGGCAATGCTGACAATAAAATTATTATTTGTTTCATTTCTTAAAAAACGCTGGTTTAATTCACTCTTTGACAATTTTTAAGATGAGAAAAGTTAGTGAATTGTTATAATTTTTAATGCCTAAGAGCAACTTTATGTTAATGTTGAATGCGCGTTGTGGATTTTTGATGCTGAAAACGAAATTAAGATTATTTTGTAAATATCATGAAGCAACGGACATTAACATTTTGAAGTGGAAAGTGATATTTAAATAAAATGGAAATGCTTGAAGTGTAACCTAGACCTTTAATTTAAACTACATTTTGAACATAGACTGGCCCATAAACAAAATTCAATTTGGGTAAGCTTTATGCTAACCCTAGCAGTCATGCTTATGGTAGCTTAAAAATGCGTCGAATTCATTACACCTTTAAAGATGAAGTAGATCAAAAGAGAGCCAAATGGGAAAGTGGTTCGAAGTAAAAGAAGCCCGATGATGATTGATGAAGGATGGAAATTTCAAACCTAGAGCACGGCGAGTAAAACAAAGTTCTTTTGATTGCACGGAATAAAACTCGTTTGTTTCGTCTTGTGATTATAATCATAAACGAGTAGGTTGGAACTAGGCGCTTGAAATAGGAGTAGTAACAGAGTTTGCGCTACCAATGCTTGGAAATTCCAATTTTTTTTCCAAGTGTATTTTTAAAATTCGAGATAAAATCGCAGACTCATTGGAAATTTTCATGAGATGTTGATAGCAGTACTTTGCAATACGAAATGAGGGCCATAATATACTTAGTCGAACGGATTTCGAAGAAGTGGGCCCCACGCAAGTCTTACATGTCACAATAGGTTAACCAACGATCTCTAAAATGTTATTATTTTTGAAGGAACACTCATTAAACCAAGTAGTGAAAAGCGCGATTTTACAGCGCATGCTCGAGGCTTTTACTGAAGAGGACCAAGCGTCATCGGTAGGAGGAAAATAGATTATTTCGTTTCTCCATGATTTATGCGATAATGCGGATCCTTTGCACACCCACGATTTGTAGACAAAGAACTCTTCTAAGTAATTGGTTTGTGGAGCTTCACTCTTCGCCCTTTGTTTTTGTTGAATGAGCTAAATGAAAGCGGGGCTTCGGAAAAAAGCAGACATGCTGGAGCGAAGCATCTTATGCCGCTTTTAGGCAGGCCAAAAGGCAAGTTTATGGCCTTTTTTCAGATGAGGCGGTGCCTGATCGGGTATCAAAGACAGGGCAACTTATTGCTTAGAGGATGGGGGTAATAACATAAAAATGTCATACTACAACAGTAACACTTACAGGTATTTCTGTATTCAACCCGATAATAAAATCGGTTAGAAGGTTATGTTAGTCATAAAAACTATTTACTTTAAAATGCATAAAAATTATTGAAATCAGAATGCGTACATATAAATAAAAACACGTTTATTTATCTTACAATCCTAAAGGGCCACAATGTGATTACCATCCTTTGGTGCCTACTTTTTTTTAAATAATAAATGTTATCCTTCAAAGTACGGAAATTTTAACGCTTCCGATGGTGGATGAGAAGAAAAAAAATTAGGCTAACGTAGCAAGCTGACTGGCCAACGCGAAGGGAAATCACGGAGACCGGAGTTCGTCAGACAAAGTATTGACCTGAGGCAAAAGTGACCAAGGGGGTGCGCGAAAAGGTGGAGGTGCCTTTTCATTGGATGGCGACTCAAATCCCCTGCCCCGAGCACAGCACGTGACGACGCCTATTGCAGTTGTCCCATCCCCTAAAATAGCACCCGCCTGAGCTGTGTTCCTATTGGCCCGTCTCTGAGATGCTGTCCTGTAACTGTGACACAGTGCGCGAATCCACTCGGCAATGATTCACCAGTAAAAAGTGAGAAACATCCCCCCTCCCACGCCTCGCACACAAAGAAGCTGCAGAACCATGCCACCTGGACGAGTGAACCTGCCAAAAGTACTGCTTTTTTAATTTCTCCACTTGAGAAAGTACTGGATTCGTGATTTCATACTCTCCAAGAGTCATAAGTTGTAAAGATAGCTGGAGGAAGTCTTGCACGAAATTGATGGCACTTGGATTCAGAAAGTAGCTATCAACAATTTCAAAAACGACTATAAAACAGCTGGATAAATTCTTATGACTGGATTAATATAAAAATTGACTTGCATCACGCATATTAGGGCAAAAGAAATACATCCCTGATGGCTTTGGAACCACGCAATTAAACTTGTTCGGTTAATGGAAGTACATGAAGCCATTGAAGTAATTGTGGAAAAGATTGAATGCAAACTTGCTCTATATAATTAGCATTGGTATTGATGGGGGAATGCCCATATTACAAGTATGTGTAGCTGCTGATCACATTTAATGATTGATCACTATCCCATGGATTAATTTTAACCCTTGCTAGATCTCCCATGTTTAACCGATTCAGATATATACAAAATAAACCAAATCCACACAGGTTCAGATTTCACAGAAGATCCTAAAAGTACACCATTGGTCTAAATTAATAAATAAGGGTCACTGGCAGTGACGTGCTTTGTTTTACGGATCAAACATCTACTCTGAACTTGACAGTGTCTTACACTTGCATTTCTTGCGAATTATCTAGTATCTTGCCAAAACAAATCAATAGGGATATTTGCAAATGGCGCCGCAGAGTTTTAATCATCGAACGACGGTACAAGACAAAGTAATAATAAATGGTGGTTGGGTGTCTTTGCAATAATTCCAAAAAGTTACTGCAATCTGGAGAAAAGTAGGTTCCCCTCAGAGACACGGATATTGCAGACTAAAATCAATGAATAATTGATCGATCGATCGACCAATCAGCCAATTGCTCAAGTCCAACAAGTACTATTCCCTTCGCGTTCCAAAGCAGAGGCTCTTGCGACCTATTGATTTCAGATGACGCAGCGAAGACGTAATTATGTCCCCCGGGGCATTTTCTAGTTGATAATAAGCCTGGGACGGCTCCACGGCTACCCCATGCCCAATTGCTCCTGCAATATGCAAATGTAATCCTACTGCTGCTGCATTAACGCAGTGGATTCGCCCATCCTGGCGGGCGTGTGCACCAAGGCCCACGAAAGCCCACTGGCGCGCATAGCTCGGAAAGCAGTAGTCAAATGGGTTAAAATACACTAGCACGAGCGCCGGCCAATCAGGGGACAGACTCGCACGATTGCGCGCCCTGCATTGGTGCGTGTGAGCGCGCGTACGATCGGGCAGACAAAACGCAGGGAGACGAGGTGACACATTGCACTCCATGTCGTAGTCACATTCGCTCTTCTGCAAGATTCTGCACTTCTTTGTGATTGGCATCGGTGTTGGACTTTATTTTGGAAAAAAAATTAATTCACGGACTCCTTTAACTGGTGATGAAATGGATACCAACTTGTCTATAGAGGACGAAGTATGATAGCATCAGAATGAATACCATTCACTGGGCCAGTGGAACAAAGCCAAGCTCTTCGAATGAACATAACTATGCCCAATATGATCGGTGAGCTATGTAGGATTCATGCACTTCTTTGCGACCCATGAAATAGCGGACTTTAACATCTGCTTTCCTAGGACAATTACAGTCCACGCATCACTAGTTATCGCAAAGACCTATGCCACTAAACTGCTATTTACTCGTGGTAATGCACTTTTAAAAGTATTTCAGCCTAGCTTTTACCATAAAATGAATTACATAAGCTTTAAAATGCCTCGTAGCAATTTTTATTCTCGGAAATATACTACAATGCTTGGCAGTTTTAAAGTTTCAGCACAAGTTTGTAAATCGTTCCCTTTTCTCATTATGCTTCAAATACATGAGTTTCCGATTAATGCAAAAATTTAAGCACACTAAATAGTTTTGCATTTAATCTACTTGGATGAAATAATTAGTAGCTCGGTTTAAATATGTTTTGTGAGGGAATTGGGGCCATAAGACGGTGATGTCGAATTGTTTTGTCAAGCCTTATTTTCCTTTTCAAGCATTTCAACATAAATATTTTTATGAGATTCTATGCAGCTAGACTGAGTCTGTGAGCGACTACCATATAATTGTAACGCCAAAATGGTAATTTGTATCCGAAATGAATCACTAAAGCCAGTATACACATGCTTTTAAAGCATTTGGTAGCCTAGTTTTTATGCAAAACAGAATTTACATACATTTTAACCCCCCCATATCTAAGTGCTACGAAAATTATTTATGGCCCACTTGTCTAGGCGACTGTATTAAAACGGGCGCGGTGATTGACTCACACCAGACGCATTCTGATCCCAGTACAGATCTCTTACTTGTACTCACATGGGAATAGTGAGAAATATCCAGGAGAAACTGTCCGTTTTCTTTTATGCTTTTTTGGGGAAAAACGGGAGAATAATAGTAGAAGCTGATGAAGCAAGCGAACGCAAATCTACGTGGTATACAAGGCCTTTCCTTGTCATTCACGCAATCTTCTACTTCTGGTCCACGAGACAGTAGTTGGCATTTTCTGAAGACAAAATTTTTCCCCAATTTTCTACCTTGCGGTAATCAACTATTTTTTGCAATCAAACTGTGTCAACCGTATTTATGAAAATTTCCAATTTACTTGAAAATGTATATAGGCTAAAGAGCACTCATTATGTTTTATGCACTTAATTTTTATGCTGTTTTTTGTTCCTGTGTAAAAACTACCTGTACTTTCTTCTTGTTACTAGTGCAGATAGTGCTTCATACGCATATAGTGTATAAATTCCACCGGCAGGACTAGAAAAAAATAACACTTATAAAATGCCGCTAAAGTCACACAGAAAGCTGGAACTGGACTTTATTTACCACAAGATCAAGTTCATGCAGAAGGTTTGGACAGTCCTTCTGTTTGATACGCATCGCAAGCTGTAATGGCATAGCAGTAAGAGTTTCACTGAATACTGACGGGAATTTGTTTTAATTAGGTAATAAAATGAATGCTTTTATTCAGAACCACAAATTGGCAAAAAGAACCAAGGTTTCCCTCATTTATACTTTCAGTGAAACCAGCAACGGAAGAAAGATGTCTTGTTATAAAATAGGAATCTAATCCCACTATAATCTTTGCAAATGTTAGACCTTATAGAGGATCCTGCTTAAGAGGCACTTAAATTTGTTTTACCTTAGTACTAACAAAAAGGCAACCATCTCAAAAGGACATCAAATGTGATTATGTGTAAAGTCCAACTGCATTTGTAGTCGCACACGGTATCCCATTGCGCACACTCACCCCGCTATACCGTAAATTGAATGGAAAGTAGTCTTAGTTTGACGCCCAATTCACTGGGATAAATAAAGTAGGACGCCTTAATTTGAACTCGGGAGTGGATTTCATTTCAAGTGCATGGCACGTTGGTGGAGTGCGAGTGCAGAAAGTGACTTCAATGTCTTTACTGTACGCATTTTATCCATGGCTTTATTTTATCCATAAATTAATCAGAGTTAATTAAGATGTTTTTAAGCTACCATAGTTAAGTCTGACCGTAACTTTCGAAAGCCTGAAAATGAGAAGAAAATTTCTGATTATTAGATCAGTACAACCGGCTAGCTACTTTTTATATTCGGTGTTCATAAAAATTAAAATAATGTGTAAATTCATCCAAATTTAAACACGTTATTTTCATTTGGAATGCGCCTGGTAAGCAAGCGAATTGTTAATATTTAGGTAGATATATCCCCCAGTCAAATAAAGAGTTTGACAAGGAATAAGATGAGATTAAATAACTTTGCATTTTTAGCATTGGTAGAAGAAAGGCGTAACTCGAGCTATTACGACTAAAGTCAATGTTGTTCCTTTACAAACACTATGGGAAGAAGAACATGGCAGTATGTGAGGGAAGGTCAACCAAGTGCGTTAGGCTTCAGTAGTCATGACGCCAAAGTGCCACTATCTACACAAGGAGATGATGCAACAGATATCATGGTGTTTTTTTTGACACCAAAAAAAACGGTAATTGGGGGGGGATTGTCTATAAAACCTCATAAAAAGACTCAAGATATCGTCATGAGGTACTTTATTGGGACTAGATTTCTGAAGAATGGATTTTTTATTATAGTGGACAATTAAATCGCTTTGAAAACTTTAAATACACCTCAAGGTGTTTTGGCAGGGGCTTGTGGACAAATCGCTGATAAAAATAAGGCAAAATAAAATCAATTCTAAATTTATGTTTTCTCTATGTGATACTCTGCCACAAATTAGATGGTTTTCGATGGGCTTTGAAATGATAGTTGCTGTTTTACTACGCAAACATCTCGGTAATGTCTCCGTAGCACGCGACGAACAAAGCCTCTCGGCCGACGATGAGTGGGCAATTTTCCCATCACATCATTGCGCTTAAAACTACCACGATCAGTCCGTTAGAGTTGTATTGGAATGTTAAATATTCGAATCGTTGTCGCAAATGAAATTCAAATTAGGTAGATTCAATAAAAAAATCCCAATTCTTTAGCCAGATGCTATGGAAATGCCTTAAAGTGCTCATCGAATGAGGAAATGTTGCATGCATTCTTGAAATTTGCTAGTTAATATGTAGAAGTGCAAAGTACATAAGTGCGGTAGGGGATATTTTTGGCCAAGAAATCTTTGGACTTAACTAATTTAATAAAAGCTTTCAGAGCATACAGTGGGTTCTCTTGAAAGTGCATCAAAATGGATAAATGTACCAAAATAGATTTTACCACTGAAAAAATGCCAACATTTAAATCGCCGACGAATTTCTCGATAGCATGAAAGAAATGGAGGCAAATAGAATAGTTAATAGGATATATAAGCCAAAACAAGACCATTAAATGGTATACTTAGGGAGCGTTTTCTCAAAAATAATGTGAAATTTAGTGATTATCTTGAATTTATGAATATGAAAATGAAACACACTTCGACAACAGGACATTACAGAACGATAAAGTTGGAGGTTAGGAAAACAGTAAAGTTGCAAGCTGGAGACAAGCAAACACTGAGCATTTTCAAATACGTCTCTGTTAAAAAAGTAGAACAAATGTAAATCCGAGCAAATGTATATTGGAGAAGTGGGAAGTTTGGTCATTTTCGTTTATTAAATTAATTACTAACGATTAATTGACGTATTTATGTTATTTATACCTTGAATGTTTCCTATTCCATTTCATACGACGCTAGACATATGCAAATTAATAATCGTGTGTAATGCGAAATAATAAGTAAATGACTTTGAGGAACTGTATTTTTTGTAGAAATTGACCTAAGAAAGCATGTGCAAATTCCACTTTTCTTTAACCGTATAAATTAGAGAAAGCAGGAATTCTTTAGTTATCGATTTATGCAATGATGGTTTCTTTTAAATGAAATGCTGTTGCTTCCCAAACCTTTGATTTTTAGGCAGGAAATGCTTTCAATATTATTATTCAAGGTCGCTGTTTTGGTAATATTTATATAAAAAAAGTTTTGATCGTGAGCATGAATAGTGAGCCAGCTTACAAAATGAATTCCCATGAACTTCCAAAACATTACACATTTCCTTGATTTGGTAGGACATTCGTTCGCGAAATGGATGTCAATTATGCTTATTTCCTTAGTGATCCACTGCCATTGCTTAACATTATCCTGATGCACGTCCCGGGCTCCAGACTCACAGCCACTACTTCTAGATGTACACATAAGGAAAGTGTGCAAAGGACAACTCCTGCAAAATTAAAACAGACTTAGGGTATTAGGATATTCAACAGACATATTTCACTCTTCTAGTGTTACGAAGACCGAAAGGCCCAAGGATTTCATAGTTAGTATGATAAGGGGTATAACATTCTAGGTTAACTTAAACTTCCGCTAATATACCTATTTTGCTCACGAAAGATTATGTATTCCCTTCAGTTTTGGAATAAAAATTAGGATTCATCGGTTTGTAATATGTGCTTCACTGTTTCTGCATGCATCCACTCGTTCTCAATTCAATTCCTTTTTTGATCAATTTCTTACTTTGGAAATTGAAATAGATATTATCCGCAAAATCGGAGCCACAAAATGACCTAGTCGTGGCTTGCATACACTAACACCAAATTTTCTTGTGTATGGAATTCATCACATCTAAGCGGATAATCATTTAAAAATGTACAGCCAAGAGTAGTATAAAGTTTGTTGCATTTTAATATGCTCTTAAGTACTGCTGGGTTTAGCTAAAACGACAATTAAATTCACTTATTCCCCCTCTTTGTTGTAAAGTTACGAGGGACAATTATAAGCGATCTGTCGGCGGTGTTAAAGGAGGTGACATTTGCGGGTATTCTGAGCACTTAGATCCGAAAATTATGTATAACTGATATGATTTTTTATTATTAAAAATGGAATCCCTATGCAAAATGGTATATACAGTTTTTACTGGAGAACTCACTGTAAAGCAGAAGTTGGTGGCACTTTACTGTTTGGGCAAATAAGTCTTACAAATATGAGTTTGCTCAGAAAGTCAGCACTATTTGAACGACTGGTTTCCTGTATTACTATTTGAATTTGCTATATTATGAAGTCATACATATTTCCCATCCAGGCAATACAGCGTGCGAGCGTATAGTAATCTACCGGGTGCATCAGGGATTGGTGGAACTGGCTTACCCAGTGGAGGTTACCATGCTAACGCAACCACCTCAGCAGGTTCCCATGTGACCTTTGGTGCACCGACTACCACAACCGCCTCATCCTCTAACTTGAGACCAACCGAATCTTCCAGCAGTGCTTCTGTTGGCGCTCCTCCTGCCACGACTTGCGACACTCGCATCTCTGCGGTTGGCTCCACCGTTGCAGCACTCACAAGCGGACAGTTTGGATTTAGCCAGAGAAACCCCCTTCTCCGATCTAGCTCATTCTCCCGAAACCTGTCCGATTCTAAAGAGAGTCAGTCCGATGGTACCATGGAAACTAACGCACAAATGAGAACAAAGATTCTAACAAAGGCCTCGGTTATGCACAGCGTGGACTGGGATATTGAAGGTGCTCAGTTTTCAGAGGTGAGTGATGAACTACAACCCAAGGAGCAATATGATATGTCCTTTTGTGAGCGTCGACAGGCTGACGAAGAGCGTGTCGTCTTAAATGTCTCTGGCTTGAAATTTGAAACACAGTTGAAGACGCTAAACCGCTTCCCAAACACTCTGCTTGGTAATCCGCGGAAACGCAACCGATATTATGATCCGCTGAGAAACGAGTACTTTTTCGATCGAAATAGACCAAGTTTTGACGCCATCCTCTACTATTACCAGTCTGGGGGCCGGCTTCGACGACCCGTTAATGTCCCAATTGACGTTTTTACCGAAGAGATAAGTTTTTACGAACTTGATGATGAGGCTGTAGAGAAGTATCGTATTGATGAGGGCTTCCTCAAGGAGGGGGTAAAGTTGCTACCCGAGAACGAATTTCAACGCAAAATATGGCTTCTCTTTGAATATCCTGAAAGTTCTTTAGCTGCACGGTGTATTGCTATTTGTTCCATATTTGTAATTATCCTATCAATTGTCATCTTTTGCATTGAAACCTTGCCTCACTTCAAGCACTATCGAATCGCAAATAGGACTTCCAAACTTTCATCCATTTCGAATGCCGCAGAAGATGGCAATAACTATGTTTCCACCGGAGCTACCGTGTTTGATTCAGGATCCAGCTTTCTACGAACAGTTCGTGATACCTCAGCGAGCACACAAACACAATGGAACGATTTATTTTACAATGTGATAATTGTAGAAGACGACATACCTCATCTCGCTGAGCCCTTTTTCATAATCGAGACAGTATGCATAATCTGGTTTACTTTTGAATTGATGATTAGATTCGCCTCCTGTCCTCAAAAGGTTGCCTTCTTCAAAAACATTATGAATTTCATCGATATCGTTGCAATCATTCCTTACTTCATTACTCTTGGGACTGTCATAGCCGATGATTCCAAGCGCCAAAATCAGGCAATGTCTCTAGCGATTCTTCGTATTATTCGACTGGTTCGTGTTTTTCGGATATTCAAGCTATCACGTCATTCAAAGGGGCTACAAATACTTGGTCAAACTCTCAAAGCCAGTGTCCGAGAGTTGGGGCTCCTTGTGTTTTTCCTTCTAATCTCTGTCATCCTCTTTTCCTCGGCCGTATACTTTGCTGAGGTGGACGCAGAGAAGACCTTTTTTCGATCCATACCCGATGCATTTTGGTGGGCTGTGGTTACCATGACAACGGTCGGTTATGGCGATATGCGGCCAGTGACAGTTGGAGGAAAGTTAGTAGGTTCATTGTGCGCTATCGCTGGTGTTCTAACTATCGCCCTCCCTGTTCCTGTTATTGTGTCAAACTTTAATTACTTTTATCATCGAGAAACAGAAACAGAGGAGAAACCCAGTTTTACCACAGTTTCGTCGTGCCCACTTTGCAAGACTCCCAGCCTATGCAGTTCGAATTCTGGGGATAGCCTCCTTAGCCCCAAGAAAAAACACAGTCGTGATGGAAGTGGATACAGATCCTCCAGATCAGATGGACGAGGACAACCCACAGTAAGTCGGGAAGAATCACAGCCAACTCGTGTCTCTCAAGGCAACTCTGCTGGGATTCCACTGCTAAGTAATGCTGATGAGATGCCCACATCACGTTTGATTGCCGAGCCTGACAGAAATACTGAAGAAAGAGATAAAAAAGTAAGTAGACACAGGAAGAAGGGGACATTAATGAGACCAGGTCTACTAAATTTCATAACTCAACCTCTTCAACAAGCGGGCATTGGATCTCGAGAATCACTTGATCAAGCGACCGAGATGAAGAAGCGTCGTAATTTTAACCCAACATCATTGCCTCCATCACCACAAGCTGTGGTTGTGTCGAACACTGTCTTACTTCCACCATTAAAATCTCATCAAGAGAACGACCACTGATGATACCTCGACTTACAATGTCATCATCTCCACGTTGGATAGCCTGTTAATAAGAATCTTTGATTATATACGACCCCACTTTCATGGAAAACTCGGTATCTTCCCAATAAGAGGACAGTGCACATCGCATAATCATGCTGACAACAGCAGTTACAAAGGTAGACGTATGGGCATTGAGTATTTTTGTAAAACGAGACATAAATAAAATCCCAGCATTCACACGCCAACGTCCTCATTTTGTCATGTCCATCCAATTTAATAGGGTGTATGGGATTGCAACACGACATGAAGTTAAGGACAAGTAACTTTAAAGTGGTAAATGATGTTATTAGATTTAACAAAGTAACATTTCTTGCATTATTTTGACGTCAATAAGCAAATAACAACGCAATGACTCGCTTTTTAAATAAATGATTTGGAATGATAAAAAGGTGGTGCTTAGTGGTCTACGCATAATTGTTTAACTATCTTGAACACAATCTTTGCTATTTTAAGCGAGTAATCTTATCCCACTTTTAAAACAAACTTTATTTTTACGGATCACAGTGTTATATTTTACCTATAATTGTGCAATAGGTGGAGTTTTATTGGGAAATGAAAAATTTCTATTTCTGGTATAAATCGAGACATCAAAAGTGGAAGAGAATACTACGTTCATTGGCGCTGCCAGGAAACAACATGAAAAGGCAATGCGAGGAATAGCGAGGATGGTCAGCTGTACCTATGGACGGTTGGTAAAAATCAGAGAAGCATCGCGCCCCAATAACGGCAAGTTTTCATTTAAAATTACAATATATGTTCAGGGTATAACTTGATATTTGCAAATATTCTGCAGCATCATAATAAGAATTACTCAAGAGTGCTTAAAATGACCGACTTATCACTTGTGCAGTACTTCATTTAAACTGGATCCTCCTTATAAAATAATAAATATACAATCAAAGCTGGAAGACACAGTATCACGCTCTTCATGATATAGTACATTTTTACCGTGAGTAGATTCAATGCAATAACTTACCTGACTCATGGACACCTTTTAGAGTATTCACTCACACCTAAAGTGAACCGAATTTGCAGACTATACCATAGGATGGATTTCATTTACGTTACACAAATAGGGAAATCGCGGACAATGGTTAGGTGAAAAACTTTTCTTCTGTTGGCAGCCAGATGAAATCACGCTCTAGTTGGTGCACTAATATTGATGCCAGTTGTAACTTCTGGGTTTTCCTTGCAGTAAGGCGAGATGCATCCGTCTGGGATACGTAGCAAAAACATTCTTATTTAAAGAAGCAGTTTCAGAATACGCAAGCAAACTTCTCTCTAAAATAAATTTTGTCTGTGGAATTCCACGAGAACTCGTATTGTCCAAATGACACAATAGCCTGATGACCTATGCTCTCAAATACTGCGTGAGAACTTAAATTAAGTGATAAGATAATTTCTGCTAATCCAGTACCGATGACCTTAATAAGGTTGTACCCACACTGCCATTTATTATCCATGGTTGATTTAGAATAACCCAATTGTTTGGGCTTTACTAGCGTTAAGAGCAATTAAACAACAAAAAGCTAAACAAAGGTTAAAAGTCTAAAAACGTTGTTTCCCTCGATTGTCTAAAAAAGTACACAAATGTTCCATTTAAGTCAGAACAGCCACGAAGTCGCCATACTGGAGATTATGAAAACTATCATATGTAAATAGGAAGCATTGCACTTGGGATCATCGAAAACAAACCGTAGACAATTAAGGTTTAAACAAAGTGTCAGGCGTTTGGGAAGGTCAAATGTCATGTCTGTTAAAAGTGGTTTTCATAGGCATACTGCCAAAATTGACCAAAATTAGTTTGTTTTTATATAAAACTTCCCCAAAATAACCCTTTAAGTGACCTCTATCCTCCCTTATTTGATGTTGCCTCCATGAATATCTCATAAGTTAGCTGGTGTCTATGGAGCCCAGAATACAGCCACTGGAATATTGAAAAGCAACTAATCACCATAACGGAGCATATCTTATCTAGCAGTTAATTATACATGAACATAAAAGCCTCTCTGAATTGGTCGAATGAAAACAATTTCCGGTGGCATTAGCTTTCAATCTGATTATTTTTCTATGTAGCACCAAAGTCATTAATCCATTTAGTCATGAATCCCTTGATATCAGGCACAAAGTGTGCACATACTCAGACCATATACGAGGCGTATGAAATTGGTCAGTTCTCCGGGTTATTTTCAACTACTTGACAATACATTAGAATGAGGGCCTATATTTTGCGCCATTTGGTAAAGAGGTATTGTGCAGCTGCTAAAAAAATATCAGTGTTACATGTGATTTGCCACTGTGTCCTCGGGATGAATGGCAGTGGCAACTGCTTCCCACTGATTGACCGACTGTACTACAACCTTAACAGGCTTCACCATGTCTCGACCTAAGCCATTTTTCCATGACAATTAAATCCAATTAAGCATCACTGACTTTCATGAAAAATGGCTTGATACAGATTAACAGTCTCGATGAGATATGTATCCCCTAGCAGGTCATTAAGAAGACAAGTGCCCAATTTCCTTCAGGTACTTACAGAGCCGTGCAATCACTTAAGCATTCACATGCGCTTGTTACAAAGGTCTATACCTAAGCGGCACACCATAATGAACGGTAGATTAATTCAATGTTAGTCTATACATTTCCGTAATTCCATCAAATCACCTTAACAGTGGCAGGACAATCCCAATCACAGAGATGTTCGTGGTCAGTGTCCACCGCGATACACGTTCAGGCTGAATCAATTTAAAAATTTCAGTTTTTGCCGCATATGAATTTTCCTAGGTTAGAAATACTAACGACTTATTGAAATATTTAGCGATTTGATCGGCTACGACTCCAAAGGAAGGTCAACTAAGAAATAAGTGTGGATATGTAGACACTGGTTAAAGAAGTGTGACATCTGTAACGTGAAAAATTTCATGGAAACTCGTAATATAGCTAAATCGTAAGTGTTTTATAGGTAGTGATTTTGGGAAAGATTAAAATTGCGTAGACACGTTAAATTGAATTATTTTAATACAACTGAATTATAAAAACGGTTGAATGCCTTTTCTAGGTAACTGCAGAAGCGATAAAATTCCACCTACTAAAACAGAAATAAAACTTCCCCTGAAATGATTTACATTTAAGCATATTGGCTAAAACTTGGTCCATCATGTTCAAAAAGTGGATTCACTTTGACCAACAACTTTTCCTAAAAGGCAGGTTTTAAATCATCATTTCTTGCCTATATAGGTAATTTAGGGACCAAGTTGAGTAGCAGTAGATAGAATGAATGTAGATAATATGATCACTAGCGCTGATTAGACGCGATTTTGTTAAACTCCTTTTCGAATTGAGGCGCTACCATATTTTTGAACGAGGTCGTACTATGCTATGAATGTGCAAAATAAACGCAAACTTCCTCCATACTGGACAGGAACACGGCATACATTCTGCTGTGGTGGCAAATGAAACATCTATCTTTACCATTTTTTGGTTCTATAGTGGTTTTTAGGAGAACCAGATAAGAAGGTTTTTTACCTGTCGGAAGCCTCATTGGTGCCTTCAAATGTTGTCCTTCCTTCTTCTATCACCTTTAAACGGACAAATCAAAACTCACATTACACGACCCAAAATTTTTATCACCCAGTTTGCAAAGTTGATTTCGTTACATAGCGTAATTTGAGTAAAATTGTATAAAGATGCTTTTACTAATTTTTTATGAATTTCTAAGTCAAAGGAAAATGGCCACCTCATAAATAAATAAAGCGCTGACCAAAGTTACTGAGAGCAACTGGATCCAGCTAGTGGAATTAATATCCTTATCACTTGGTAAAAAAGCGTAAAAAGACTAATCAAAGGTCCCACCTAACTTCCTGCCATTAATCACACGAAGGAATATTGTTATTCATGGTCATTGCTTCACCCCATATGGCACCTCGTTATTATATGAGATATTAGAATGCCTTCAATAATAAGTGAAACAGCTTTGCAAACTCATCATTACGTCACAGATATTCATGATTCTGTTTTATACAGCAAATTGTTTACTTCATTTACAAGAAATAGAGCAATGAATTTTTAAAAAGTAACTACTACTACAGCCAACAGTCATTTCACACGCTCGAGGTAGGCTAAAATTAGCCTTGAAGGTTATAAGTCTTGAATTGAATTGAATTTATGTAGAATTGTCTTTGACGTAAGTGACATGAAAAGAACTAAATCATAGGTAAATATCTAATGTGGAATTTTAAATTACCATAAAAGTACTTCTGGTACCAAAATTAAAAGATATTATATTACTCCACAAAATTTCCTCCAAAAGTTGAGCTCAAAGATAAAGCAGCGTGTAGTCGCCTAATATTTTGCAAATCGCATTGTATCTGTAAACATTTGTAATAGATCGTGTTCAATTGCGACTCATCATTAATGAGCTCAATTCGAATGTATTTATGCTCGTTCTACTCCTGGCTATCTAATCAACAATTTTAGAAAGACAAGCCTGGCGTCATATTTGGGAGCATCGCAAAAGTACTCACAAAAGTTAGACGACTGATTGCAGTCAGACACAGCTTTTTTCTCAGGGTAAAAAGCAGAGAAACAATAAAAACATTTCGTCTGCGTATGGATGAATAGCATTAATTTACGCCGCATGAGCCCTAGATTACGATTTTTAAATCAAAACATTTTTAAAGGGCGAACAAATCATTGGATAAATTAATCTAGCCTATCGACTTGGCCCAAAAGCGCATCATTGAGGACGCAGAAAAATCCTACCAAATAGACTTTTATGAAAACGACTCAGAAAAGAGTAGTTCATTCTACCATCTACCTAGATCAGGGATTAAAATCGCGGATTGTTTTAAAGTCCGATAAAATACCTTTCCTCTGCGGTCACCCAGATTTTAGGCGATTACTAATACAGCTGACACATTAAAACAACGATATTGATAACCACACCTGCCGCATATTAAACGTTTTCCTGGTTCACAAAGGCCGGTCGGTATACAAATGAACCGAATTATAAATCGGAAAGAAAACGAAACCGTGGCATTCTCAAAGGGTTCCTCCTACTATTTGTGGTAATACGAATTTATAGCACAAAAAATTAAATAAAATTGTCTGTTTATATCTGGCATTCCACTTTTCGTACCGCTTGTGAACAAAGAATGGTTCTTCCATTGCAATTTAAGCTTCAAATAAAGGAACTCCGTACAAATCGCAAGGAATTTCTTTTCTGTATGTCCATTCCCTCGATGGCTCTTGGAGAGTAAGCGACAATCAGTGTGGTATAAACTAGTCAACTGTAGCAAAAAAATTTTTTTCGGAATGCCTGTTGTATGCGCAAACTTACCAAGCTATTAACAGCAAAACGTTTTATTAAAATTGCTTCACACTGAAATGGCGCCTATTTCTTTTCATTCTCCGAACCTGCCGCGACGTGCGAAATTATGTCGTTTTTACTAGTGAACATATTTTGTAAAACCAGCTTAACTCCGCTTCACATTTAAATGTCAAGATCAAGTGGTAAGGTAGTCTTTGGAGTTAAAACGTTCTAAAATTACTGAAATGGAATATATTTTAAGTAAAGCTTGTTGCTCAGCGTTTTGCAAGAGTATAATTTGGGTAGCAGCCTGTCACCGAAAGCGGCAGTAAGCCAATAAAACCTCGAGAAGTGGTGCAATCGACCCGGGAGTTTTAGCTGAAAAGTAAATTTAATAATGGTCATGAAGTAAGTTTGCACGAAATTTTTAATCTGCTTTAAGTTCCAAATTAATCTCACAAAACTAAACAGGTATTATTTCAGGAAACTAAGTAAGGTATCGACTAAAACTTTGAAGAATAAGCACTGAAATTAATTTAAAATGGAATCAGAGTAAATTCCCTGACAGTTTAATTTTATCTGTACGTTCGACTATCCTGACCCTTCAGTCTACACAGCCTGTGCTTCCCACCACCGCATAGCCTTCTGGCCATGCTGATAAATGGCTAATCTCCAAGACCTATCGAGGAAATAAACATAGAAAAAAGAAATTCCTTGCAATTTGTACACAGTCCCTTTATTTCAAGTTTAAATTGTCACGAAAGAAGCATTCCTGATTTGAGTATTCACAAACGATACGAAAAATGGTATACCAGATATAAGCAGCCAATTCTATTTAATTTTTTGTGGTAAAAAATCGTATTACTGCAAATGGTAGGAGAAACTCTTTGAGAGTGCAACAGTTTAGTTTAAACTTCAATTTTAAGGAGCGAATCACCTGATTTTCGATATGTTCATATTCTTGTAGTCAATACATTCTATGGGAATGACGAAAAAAGAAGTCGCCAAGTACAAACAGTTTTTTAAATTCCAAACACTAATTTCGCGTGTAAACTCTGATTAATTCTTGAAGAACTTATTATCCTTTGCGTATTTTCCATCCCCCATGATGCATAATATTTATTTGTTGTCAAAAGCGAGTGCTTTTCAATTGAATGTTATGGTAAAAATTACAGTAAAATTGAAACAAGGCAGGATATAACTTTTGTTACTGCTTCGCTGTGGTTCATTCGGAGTTCTGTCTTTCGTGGTAGGTGTGGAATTTAAAACACCTGGAAATACCAAAAATTTTCTTTAAGTCGAGAGTATCAGAAGTGAATTAATTATACACAATCTGACCAGTATGTCTTTTGTGGATATAATCTGCATCTAAGTCTTAAAGTAGACAAGTACAAGTGCTCGCAGTCTTTAGAACAGTTTTGCCTAATGGTGTGAGCTTATTCTTTCGATAGTATGAGACCTCTGCTGAGTCTAAAAGAACATTTTTGTCCCAAGATCATGACTACTAAACAGCTATACAAGGCTTTTTTATCATTTGAAGTGGACCAGTGCAACACTGCTTCGGGAAGTTGTCCACACTATGTTCCAGTCCCATGAAAATGTACAGCTTGACAGATTTGATGGGTCTCTTGCAGCACTAGTGCAATTCCGATGCATGGGGGTAGTTATAAATGGCGACAACCGGCATGCGGCCCATCAAAAACTAGCAATGCGCACAGTACTCCTTCTCCGCTGAAATTTTTGTAAAATGCTTTAAGAGCAAAATCCGCGGTGGGCAAAGTAGCAGAATATACCTCCAAACGCTTTGAGCACAAACCTGGAATAACTAACGCATGGATTTCCCACTAAATGATAGCAGTAGTCAGCATGTAGTCATCAAAAAAGGAGTCTAACGAGTGGTTCCAAATGAACTGTATGTAAACGCAAATAGGGCGGGCTAAGGACTTAATCTTCTTAACACTGTAACATAAATCTTTCAAGATTAATAGTCTCAGTGTACGCGGGGTAATAATTTGATATCCAAGACAGTAATCCATCAAGTGTAACCAAAAGCTCCTACAACATTTATGGACTTCTGTAGTTCCTTCTTTTATGTCTAATGTCCACTCTTTTTGGGGCAATAACGCGGTATTGCTTCCCGTCTGTCAAGAGTTAAACAACAATAAGTGCGCAAGGAGACAATCGGGGGATACATGTTCCCAAAGGCTAACAGGTAGAATGAGCTTTTCATTACGGTTTTGGGAATTGTATGAGTAAGCAGCTAGTACAACACACCATAGTCGGACGCTGCGACAAAGGGATTTCGCTAACGACTTGCAATGACTACAGATGAATTTCCGTGGTTACTTAGTCGTTGATAGCGGTAAAATTTGTGCGTAACGAACATTTGCGAGGTCTCTTAACAGAGGAGGGCATAATTAGTGCTGCCCTTAGCATCCCTTGCCTGAGTTGAAACGCCGATAAATTTGCTAAAGAGGGTGGCCATTTTGCTCTAAGATTCTGTTAATGCCAGTTGTTGGAGTATTTATGAAGCAGATTGATGGTAACTTAAGAGAAAAGAAACACAAAACCGGCATCGGAAGTGAGGAAATTCAAGGCGATTCCCAACGTACGTTAGAGTATGTAGAGCTACCAGGCAACTGAAGATCAAATGAGGGTTTTATTAGTTCTGAAAAGTTAAGAATAGAACGGAAAAAGCTTTAAAGAGAAGCTGCTAGGGAGCAAAATTTATTGGGAATCGGTTGACATTTAAGCATTCAACAATGGGGAAAACGACCAGTATTGGAATCATAGCTGTTTATATCTACCAATAATTTAGAGTACAAAAAAAACTCAAGAAACCAAAATACACTTCTGTGTTGAGTGTAATGCTGTAACAACAACTTCCCAAATAATTCACACAGTCTTCAGTTACAAATATGTAAAGTAGAGGCATCAGTAAAAATACCATTTTGGTAAATGGCGGTTGCTTCTAAGTTGGTAGTGGTTAAATTCACTACATCCGAAAAGATAACCTATTGAATATTTAGGCCGAGTTGAAGGAAAGCGTGACCAAAGAGCCAAAACGGACTACGAGTTTTAAATAAGTCTCTCGAACTACCATTAAGCAAAACCTGAAGGCATGCATCTCCAAGCCCAGAGAGGAAAAACGAGCTCTAAAACTAGTACAGAATATCTCCAGGTTCAAACATGGCCCAATTTTGCTGTAGCGGAAACTTGCTGAGGAGGGGCTTACTATCCTGTCTGGGAGTTACTAAGGCTAATAACTGGACATTTGCACGTGAAACTTTTACCAGTAGTTGACTTAATACTCTCCTAACAAGATCACTCATGCCAAGCGAAATAACTGCTATTGTAGATACTGAGTGGCCCTTTAGCTCAAGCCGAATTAGCTTAATCATGGAGCAGAAATTCACTAAACTGTTAAGTTTTGATTGAGAATAAACGGGAAATTGAGAGATTGGGTTTTAGGAAATTGTAGCATACACTTCAAGTCAAAAATTAAGAAATAATCAACTATTAAACCCGAAACTACCTAAATTTGAGATAAGAGCCGTCAAGGAGTTAGCAGGAGCTCCAAAATGCCAAAGAGAGTTTGTGATACCTCAACAAAACCATCAAAAGGTCTTATATCTATAGCCGATTTAAGGTGTTTTTAAGAAAATTGAGGAGAATGTAGAATTCATTACTGCCTGCGTCAGTAATGAAAGAGGATCTACTCCTATTATTGACCAGTGTGGCAGCAACCAGCGGAAATCGCGAGACAATTAAAGTTAGTTTTGGGTTTTAGCAAATAGATCACATATACCCTGATTCGCCACCTTTAACACCTGAGGATTCAAAATTGACAAGTCCGATAGGACTGCTTTGAGGCATATAATTTGAGTTTACAGCCTTTTGTTTATTTAGATATCCTGTCTGGTAGTCACGAGGCGTTGCATTAGGCTTAGCTACAACATTACACCCTTACTTCGTTGGCGTTCTTACCTTTTTGAGCTACTGGTGCAAAAATCGTTGGTTTGACTTTGACAGCAACCTTCACACCGAGGCAGTGTTTGGGAAAATTTGAGTAGAATAAAAGTTGGGATCTGGGATTCGAAAGGGCTTTTGCTCTGATGGACTTACTTCAACAATTATTCGATCTCAAAAATTAGAATTTGCAGTTAGTCAACGAAGTAGCAGTGAACTGGTAGATTCCAAATTCAAGGTATGAAGCCTCCGATGTATTTTTTTACTCTTAGTTGCCTTTGAGTCTTTATGAGCTAAGCAGCAAAAGTGAATTTCATAGTGCTAATTGTTCTCTTCTTGGCCTAAAAGCACTCGAAGTGCTGGAGGCGAAGGGGTAATAGCAAACCTCCGCGTGACCATAACCGGGTCGGAATCAGCACGATTACTGGACCATGACAGTAATAAGAAAGAATAAGAGTTGGGAAAGAGACAAGTCATCGTGCCATTTATCGCAAATCATCATAGCAATGACTTTCTGAGGGCAAATAGTGCAATGTAGGACCGACATTTCATTTTCAAAGCTAACACTTGAATTTAGGAAGGATTGGGTGATAAAAGTAGTTGTTTCGGTTTATTCGGCTGCATTCACATTCTTCAATGAATGTGTCAACCAATTCTTTCGGAAACCCCCATTTAAGCACTATATCTTCAGTTTGATTTATGACGTTATAGAATGGCAAACCAGTAGTAGGAATCATGAAATTGCACTATGAAAAAAATATGTTGACCGTAGGGAGAGTCAGCGTATGATTTTAGGTGGCAATTGTTATTTCAGCTTTAACCAAATGCGTTGTTGCCTGTTTTCAGCAGAAATTTTCATCAAGTCTGTAACTATGAAGTGATGACGGTAGGGAGTGCTGCATCCGTCAGCAAAATACGCGAGAGGCTTGTTGCTACAGAACAAAGCTATGAATCAGCGATAAAATTATCCTCAGGGACGTATAATTAGGACGAATCTGAACTGTGCAAAGATCTCACTAACTGTGACAAAATGGCAGTTTTAATTCCGCCTATAATACACAAGTGCACAGTAGTTTGTTTCAGATCAAATTCAATGCAAATGTGTAAAGGAACTAGTAGGTAGTTACTTGGATAAAAATTAATAAAATGCTTTGCCATTTATTAGCTGGCCATTTTAATACATTATGCTTGCGATCAAAACATCAAATTTCCAATAGGGATGCACAAAAACTCTATTTTAATTAAAAGGGGAAAATAAATGGAAAAAGGCTAGATTTGATAATAATCAACTACGTGTGAAAAGGACAAGGACTCCCATAAACTTTATGACAAATATGCAGAACAGATAAATCTGCGGAACAGTGTTATATCTGCTCACACTTAAGAGGATGCGACAAAACGAGGAATGTCAGGTTCCTTCATGTGGCACAAGACAGAGGCAGGGGACTGATGATCATGAGCAAGGGGAAGCAACAGACAACATCACATGCAACATTCGGTTTTTTAAACCACTGGTACATTAAGAGAGAAGAGTTCGCGAAATATGATTAATAGTACCCCGTTTCTTTTTCCTTTTAGATAAAGTTCTTCTTTTTTCTCCATCAGCAGTATTGTAGCTGAGGTAAACGTTCAGGAAGTTGTCATCACCTGCCTAAAAGGCGATAAAAAGTAGTCGAGGCCTAGCACCCACAGATACAGAAAAAATATCGGATAGATAACTCACACTAACTCCCCTATTACAATATACAGCCAAGAGGAAATAATGTCTAGGCAGCACTACCTTAGGAAGGATTTAAACACATATTTCACTTATCTCTTTCTTGACAGAAATTAGTTACGTGAATCCAATTAAACGCCCTACTTGCTTGTGTAATGATACTAAGGAGGAATGATTAAACGAGACAAAAGGGTGTATGAGATAGCTAGAAATAAGATACTCCTTCTTACATGTGACCCCATCTCCAGAATACTGTTTACTCCTCTCCTACATTTTAAAGATAATCGTTCAGTCGCACATATTTTTTAACACGATTCTCAAGAATTTTAGAATATTTTAAGACAAAAAAAGCTGGGAAACAAATCTTGGGTTTTACACTGATGTATTAATATTTCCAACGGATAAAGCAATAACTGTTAAAGGAATAGTCATTCGCATTAAAACAATAGTCACACAAGATTTCATAGCCCTGCTAAATCGACTATAATGTGCCTACGTAATAAGTAAACAAGTATTACAATGCGAAGTATGTAGCCAGAAATTATTCAAAATATGGCTCTAATGAAAGAAGTCATGTAACAGCATGCATAATTACAATCTGCCAGGACAGCATCCAAAGGACAATAACTTACCGAATCCACCTTATTTTCCTTCGACCTGTTCATATTATTCCCTGCATATGCGATGCAGTGCAGCTGCCATTCACCAACCTCATCATTCCATTGAACATTCCGTTCAATGATGCTCTGATGTAGTAGAGTATCTTTTAAATCAAATTTGATACAAACAAAGTTGAAAAAAATGAAGAACATCATGCAAGCCTTCTACACAATTTTTACTTTCCTCCAACTTGGTTTATTCTCAGTAGTACATATCAATGAATTTGCAATTTCGACGGTTCACAGCACAAAGCGAAGGTAAAGATGCGATCAAGAGGTTTGTTTTCAAAACTATTTGGGCCTCAAAAACCCATAAATATCAAAGGGACACAAATTAGGGAACATACTCCGTCACCCAAAAATTTGCTTAAATCAAAAGGATGCTGACATCTCATTAGAACAGATTCCGAAAAACTCACAACGAATGCTCATTACCAAATTTCATCATGCAAAACATCAGTTAGATATGTTATGGAAGGAAAATATTGTTTACTTATTTGGTTGGAAAACTGCAAGAGCACTCAGTAAGTGGATGAGTTGAAAAAAGCCTTTAGGAAGATTAATAAGACTGTGATCACTCACTTAAGCTAATAATATTCAGCTATATTGAATTTAGGGTTGTTAACGCATGCAAGATTTTACGAAGTGCTATGTGTTCATAGGATGGGGAAAAGTGACGCACCTGGAAGTTCTTCGGAATGAAGTGATTAATTATGAGGATTTGCAACTGCAGTTCTCGGTTCAGTTGACGAATGTTTTCCAACAGATCATCCATCTCGCGCGTATTTGCAGATCGTAAGTCTTCCAATTCGGCTTTTGCTTGCATGTAAAGTGTTGTAAGTTTTTGGAGTTTTCTGCGCTTTCCAGTAGCCTCCTCCTATTAAAACAGTAAACAAATTTTAAGGGGTAGTAGGATTCTTCGAAGCCGTAAATACAGGGGATATCTACTTGTCAATAATTTTAAACAATTTAAAGCAAATTTTGTAATGAGTTGCATGTAATTGTGAAAAATCCTAATTTTATAGCACAAACAAGGTACACAAAAATCCAGACTCACCAATCTTCAAGGATGCAGCAAATTTTTTGCATTTTATAGTTGGACTATGTTAGGATCACCTTATCAATTATATTGAAATGATTAGAAGAGGTAATCAGCTCAATTAGCTCAATAGGATAAAATTTGTGGCAAATGTAGGATTCGGCGTACGAAGGCTCACATTAATTACCTTTAATCGAGGAATTCTCAAAAGCATGTGATAGGTGGTGAAAACAATTTTAAATAGAACAAAACCTGCAGTGAGTTGTATTTCTCTTCAATGTTAAAGCGCTCCTCTTTCTTCTCTTTCAGCTTCTTCCGTAAGCCCTGAGTCCTCTCCTCTTGAGCCCGCATCTCCTCCGCTGAGCGCTCCAGCAGCCGTGCCTGAGCCTCCGCCTTCTCAAGGAGATTCTGTCCACCGACTATTAGGCGCCGCTCCAGCGCCTCCATGCGTGTCCGCACCTCCACCTGCGCCCGCCGTGCACATGCTAACTCCTCCTCCTTCTCACCCAGGCGTTTCTATCCAGCAGCAGCAAATCATGAGATAGTTACTGACACGACGTTATCTCCGTAACTTTAGTTATATGGTAATTAAGGCATTTTTGTAATGCCTTGTACACTTTTAGAATATGTGCCATCTGCAATTCACAGGCAAAAGTAGCAGTTGCATGAATTACCTCGGCGCAATAAATGGACGTGGGTATCGCGAATATAATTTGTAGTACATTGTCAAAAATTAGAACTCTTGTAATGATGAGGAATATTACTCAGTCATTTTGGTCATGTTCATGTAATACTTATGTTGTTTTAATGTGCCTTTCAGGGAGGAGGCAAGCAGGAAATTCGAACCTTGTAACTGGATCGCCCTCTCCCTTACCTAGTGACTGCGGCTCCCCTCCTTCTTGAATATTGTATTTTCCCTATACATCTTGTCGTCTTTAATAAAGATGTCCAAAGCAAACCAATCGGGCTTGTCTAGGAACGCTAGGAATCGGGAAGCGGAGACCGAGGAGTCTCGCTCCACATTCACATCTTAGCAAATTTTGGGATATATAACCGCTTCAGTTTGTTTTAATGGAGCATTTCTGCAAAAACTTTTATTTCACTCATTCGAACTTCGAGATTCTGATTAGCTTCCTGGCTAAAGAATGGAGAATTGTGCGTATGGGCATTAAGTAGAAAAATCGACTGAACTACTTGAAAGCTTACAAACACTCCCAATACATATTGGTGTAGATCAACCACGTAAACTTTATCACCCAAATAATGTCCCATGCAATATCTGTAGCGGTTAAATCGACGGCTTGTCTGCATAAAAATTTGAAGTTAAAACCGAAGAAATGTTGGGATTTAAACTTAGTGAACCTTTAGAATAGTTACGAATGAGAGTAAAGAGATGACCTTTGGTTTTTAATCAACAGATAGGCCACTACCTGGAGGTGGAATGATTTGAACGTCCAGTAATGACCTTCATGCAAACGGAAAGCATGGAAATAGTACCTGATTATCGCCCTCAATAAGGTAGTCATGCTAGAACTTCATCTACGTTAAATTAATTTTTCGCACTATTTTTCAAGACTCAAAATTGCCCATTGCAGTCGGTTGATTTATGTGAAATATGCATAAGAGTATAAGTATGGTGAATAAGAATTGAAAAACCTTGATTTCATTCCTTTGTTCAACTTCCATATCCTTCTGTTCTTCCAGTTTTCGTCGGTCAGCATTAATCATACTTTCAATTTCACATATTTGTTCCTGACTCAATTTATTCTCACCTTTTTTCTTTTTCAAACCTCCACCTCCCTTGGGCATTTCATTCTGAAGCTCTGCGGCACCCATTTCGGTGCAAGCAATGTCTGCAAAACGTTAGTATTTGTTAGAAATCGCTACTGCTACTACTACTCTACGGAATGATTTTATCTTAATAAGTCATAAAAAGACTAAAATAGTTGACGACCGAAGAGAGCATGATAGATTTGAACCAGATTTGGGGCCTTATATAGCTAGATGATGCAATAATCAGACTTAAAAAATGAACTATACATTATAACGCACGTTTACAACGACTTCAGATAGCAAAATAAAAGACCAACGCTATTTCAATTCTATTTAACTCATAATTAGTGGAGCAGGACGATATATGCAACATTGGAATCTCAACTAATGGGTAAATAAATGAAAAAATTGCACTTTGTAATTCTGTACCATGACGATGGCAATATCATTTACTGTTTAACAAATCAGATTGCAATCATAGGGTTTCTCTAATGGCATGTAGATGGACAATTAATGAAGACAAAGTACTTTAAATAAATGCTCCAAAATATGCAAGGACCTCGCCACAAGAAACCATAATTAAGTCAAAAACAACCATCACTAAGTTGTGCACGAAGTTCTGCGATCTCCTTTTGGAACTGTCGAATCAGAGCGTCTTTGGGGTCTTCGTTAACTCGGGCGGCATTTTTTATCAACTTTGCTCGACTGGCATAGCGTAGCGTGCTTATTGACTCGTCGTAATTGTAGTCGGTGGGCCCGATATTAGCGATCTACGAGTACGAATGTATGGACGTGCTAGGCTACTCGAAATTCAACAAAACTGACTGAGCAGCCTTCTACGGAAGTCTGTCCTACACTCTGCAAAAATAGCCAAAGCAGTGCATTTTTACACATACATTTTCAATCAATGTTTCAACGAACTTATTCATTTTAGTATTAAAAATACCAGTCGTTCAATAGCTGTTCAAACAAAATTTTAATGCACGTATACAATGGAAATTGAACAGAATGGGGAAACACGGAAGTAACTATAAAAAGAAATAGGTTTTTTCAAAATGAACCAAACAATGGAAATAATAACATTAAGGCATAATTGAGAGGCAAAACGATACAACTGCAAAATAATTATCTAAGACAGCTGCTAATTAAACCACCAAGAAAGGTTTTTACATTCCCTTTAAAATTCCTTATTCTGCCATAGCGGTAATGTCTTATCTACAAGTCTTTGGAATCTTTTATTATTTTACAGGAAGTATAGACAATCAGAAAACAAATTTTCTGCATCCAATTTAGTTTAATGTATTTTTGTTGACAAAACGAAGTTTAATGAAATTTCATATTCAATAGAAATTCAGTGTTATTATAATAACACAAGCGTCCGAAACATTTTAGTAAGATTATTATGTAGCTTATCAAAGAAAGGATAAATATTGACTTTGAAGATTAAAGAAATACGTACCATTACGGTTTTGGAATTTCCACCTAGAGAATCTTGCAAAAGCCTGGTGAGTTTCGAGTTTCTGTACGGAACATGGGTGGATTTACCATCCGCAAGTGCTGAGATAACATTTCCAAGTGTTGCAAGGGAGAGATTAATCTTATTTGATTCATACAAACGTTGTCCCTCAGCTCCGGTTTTGGATTGCCTTTCAGAACCCTTGAATGCAAAAGCAAACTTTTTGTAATACCAACCAAACTTAAATTATTGTTTTACCTTAACATTAAGAATTCTTTAAAACTGTCTACGCTACTTTGACCAGACAATTTTATAGCTCATCCTAAATTAAGAAAGCAAAATTATTTCTGCTTAGCCTTCACCACATATGGATTTACAATACACCTACTTGTACATAAGTTCAGTTTGGGTGGATTAAACGATAAAGTCTCCCATTCCTGCTCCAAAAGTACGTTTCATTTAATCCAAATCATTTACCAGCTTTTGATAGCAAATTAACCAAAAAAACTTTTCATTTTGAAATGTGATTATTAGGTTTGCGTGGATACTCGAACAAAAGGACATAAAAACACACCGCCAAATCAACGAGATGCAATTTTCCCTGTCGAAGAATCCGCTTTTCGTCCCCAAGGAGTTCGGAGCACTCAACGGTTATAGAGAAAATTGCATGGGAACGCGAACTATGTTCGTTCATATTAGTGGCCGCAGTGCAACCTGTATTAGTTGGATAGTGACAATCGAGCGCCTGATTACAACGGAAAGTGGTACGTTTACACAAAGATGGTGTCTTTGGTGGTCATAAATATTGCACCTGGTGCCCGACCAACTGATCATGTTGACTTTCCGATGTGACTTTCGTTGGGCAAAAATAACTACAAGCACACTCGCAGTCCTGAGTGAGCTTTAATTATATGAAAAGTTATTGTTTGTGGTTATTAAAGAATTCCGAGAGGCAGAAAGTATTTTCGGTAAACATAGGTCAGCACAAAATGAATAGTACAATTTCATAGCAGCTTCAGGGTATTCTTATATCTCAGTAGTTTGCAAATGGAACTAGGGTAAATTATTATTACTTCAACTTCATGGAGATTTGCTCAACAAAAGGTAAGTAGCAAAATTAAGAACCTAACAAATCTCAGAACAAATCAATACAATTAAAAGAGGGGACAAGTCAAAATGTGCTGGAACAACACAAATATCTAAGAAGTTTAAAAGTGGAGAACCTTAACCAGGCTTTTAACATCATAAAACACTTCTTTCTGTAGGAATAGTAGTAACAAAACTAAAGATTTGTGAGGTCTATTATGACTATATTACTAACACCTAAAAAATATGTGCATCACTGCGAAATCTGAAAACAAATTTCAAGGTATAACCTACGATTACGGCTTCCTAAATTCATAAGCCTTTCCATTTCATTGGGAGAGTGAACCATTACGCTTGACAGATCTCTTACATAAACCCCACAATCTGGTCGTTCCTTTACTTCTAGCTTCTTTTTTTGATTCCTCACTAACAAATCCCTGATCTTTTAGGTGAAAATGCTTTTGCAAAATTGAAGTTACCTCCTCATTGTAGACTTCAAGATATGATATGTGAACGAGAAATGTGGTCTTGGAATCCGCCTTTGCGATGTGACCAAAAATATGTGCAAATGAGTTTGGTATTATCCCTCTCAACTCTGCGGCTGCACGCATCCCATCCATAGTAAAGGTTTTGCCAGTTCCAGTCTGACCATAAGCAAGAATAGTTCCTGAAAATAGAGACTAGAAAGAGACGAAACGACTTACCATTGTAGCCCCCAAAAATTTGCTCCACAACCGGTCTAGCAACTTTATTGTAAATGTCAAGCTGTTTGCTCTCAAATCCGAAAGTGTAATCGAATACAAATGATTTTGGTGGTTCATCTTCTCTTCTGGTGGGATGCTTCAACGAAACAGTAGCAGTTTCTTCATTAACCTTGGAAATAACATATGGTACAAAAAACAGCATACCTCCACAACAACCGAGCAATTAGTTTGCTCCTCTACTTCACTTAAAGGGCGACAACGAACACATACTTTAACATTCTCGGATGTTGTCATAATTTCAAGTAGCGCAATGAAAAGATTAAATTAGTCTTTCTAAAAGAAGTACATAGCATTCAAAAATTTTCATTATTACGAAAAGCATACGAAATATCTAATTGCAAATTAAAAATTAGGCAAAAACTTAAAAATCAGTCGAACACAGGTTAAACTGAACTCGAGCAGATGGCTCATTTTAAACTTTAACCAACTTTAGAAACAAAGCACAAAGCAAAATATGTTAATTCATCACAGATTTGAGTAGCAGTGACAACAAAAGTAGGCATTACAGAATGAAAAAATATTTATGTATCACCAATGTCGAATCCGACCAATAAGAATGTTCAAGTAAGAAACTAGCCATTAGAATAAAAATATTAAACTATATATTTAGACCTAAAAACCATAAAGTACTTGACAAAAACCTTGATGTGTTTCCAAAAAATAGGATTTGCATGCGTGTAGGTCAAAACCAAAAAAGTGTCGTCCGAAAATAATCAAAAATTGATGGACAAATTTAAGCCAAAAGCAAAAGTGTGCCACTGCGTAGAACCAATGTCACAACTGCCAAAGTAGTAGCATTTTGTCCCGAAAACGAAACTCCGTAAGTTAAATCGCCAAGTTTGTTTTCAAGCATTACAGTTAGATCCCGCTATTTTAGCTATGGAATTTGAAATGGCAATAGCTACGGTAGAAATTAAAACACACTAAATTACAAAATGATGTCAAATTTATTACAAAGGAAAAAATGGCAACAAGGCTAAAAAATTAGGTATATAATTCTGATTATGACTTTGACGACTGTCAAACAGATAATCTATAAAGTTGGAATAGCAATTTAACGAATTCAGGCACTACAGAAATTTTTTCTCATTTTGGTAAGGTTC